>NC_058130.1:22840435-22883629 GCF_016433145.1 Gracilinanus agilis | reverse complement strand
CTTCCTTCCTTCCTTCCTTCCTTCCTTCCTTCCTTCCTTCCTTCCTTCCTTCCTTCCTTCCTTCCTATCTTCCTTCTTTTCCTTCCTGCTTTTAGCAGCTTCCCTTTCTCATTCTAGCACTTTTCACAATACCTCACACAAAATAGGCATTTAATGAAACTTTTGTAATTGATTATTTGGTTGATTAGTTTTCAATTCTTTACCACTAAAAACAGCTACTATTGTTAAAAAAATTTTATTTTGTTTAGGATACACAGAGGACCTTGATTTTTCTTTGACTTCTTTGAGAATATATGCCTAGGAGTGGAACCCCTATTCTCTCATAATGCCAAATGGTTTTCCAAAATGCTTGCATCAGTTCATAACTCCACCAAACAGCAATAATGTGGATTCATCAGAAGCCAGAAGCCTCAGAAGAATCAGTGGGGAGGATTGGACCACACATATTGAAGGGAGGCTATTTTTCTGTAGTCCAGATTATTTACGGTTTTACAGTTAACCAGCAACTCCACTTGAGAATTTCTGTGCATGGAGCTGTTTTATTACCTTCAGCATAAAGATACCATGTACATAAACCACAATGACAATGACATCCCGTTAGCTGGCTTGTTACAAACCGAGGCACATCAGGCTAGGATGGCTGTTACTAAATTGGAAAGGATGTATCAACCTCATAAAAGCATGTGATGGCTCTGCGTTACACATCCGAAGAGATTCAAGCAGTTACTCTTGGCTTATGAAGCTTTGTCCTTGCTATGGGATTACTCATGGCAAAAAGAAACAACCCAAACTGGATGCCAAGAAAGCTGAATATTGGGTAAACACTTGGTGTCTCAGTTTCTCCATTCTGTCCCATGGAATTTGGGAAGGATGAGGAAATTCATGAACAAATGATAAGCCCTTTAGAAGAAAATTGCTATGTTGTCATTACTAAATAGCATATCAATGAATGCTTGCCACCTGAAAGGCATTTAGCAATCAGAATAGAATGATGACTAGATGGGAAGTGAGATCTGAATTCAAGTCTTTGTTCCATCTTAACTGGCCATGTGATTTTAGAAATTCACTTTGGTGACTCATTCTTCTTGTAGTTATTTGTTCATACATTCACATTTGTCCACTGATTCATTCAAGAAGACCTTATTAAGCATATGCTCAAAATAGTGTGCTAGGTGTTAGGGGCACAATGACAAAATATGACACTGGTCTTTCTCTCAGTTTGCTTTCTTCCAGTTACAGACATAGCAGCCCCTAGTAACTTGGAGACTCCATTGCAAAGGCATTTGGTACACTTTAATGACCACCATTAAAAAATTCTTACCTTCTATCTTAGAACCAATACTATGCATTGGTTCTAAGGCAGAAGGTGGTAAGGGATAGGAAATGACTTGCCTAGAGTTACACAGCTAGGAAGTGTCTGAGGTCAGATTTGAACCCAGCATCTCCTGTCTCTGGGACTGGCTCTCAATCCACTGAGCCACCCAGCTGCCCCAATGACCACCATTTTTATATAAACTCAATTGAGTCTTAAAGATATTTAGAATGGTCAGTACTATAGGTATTATTATCAAGACTAGGGAGTACATAAATTTAGAGATAGAAGGGACTTCAGAAAACATATTATCCTTTACCCTCACTTCAATTTTTAATTTTTTGACAAAGTTCTCTGTATATTTTAGATGAGACCTCTATCTAAGAAAGTTGTCTATACAACTTTCCCCCAAAATTTTCTGCTTACCTTCTAATCTTGTCAGCATTTCTTTTAATTGGAGAAAAATCTTCCCAATTCATTGTACTCAAAATTATCTGTTTTGTATTTCACAATGCTTTCCATCTTCAGTTGATTCATACATTCTTCTACTATCCATCAATCACATAGGTAAACATCCCCTGTTCTAATTTACTTATGATGTCTCCTTTCATGTCTGTATTATGTATCCATTTTGATCTTATTTTAGTGAGTGGTGTAAGATATCAGTCTATACCTAGTTTCTGCCAAAGCTAATTTCCTTTTGTCTCAGTGATTTTTTTAATCAGATAGTGATTTTTTTATCCCCAAAACTTAAATCTATACTTTTTGTCAAATATAAAGTTACTAGATCACTCTATTGTGAACATGAATAACATGGAAATAGGCTTTGAACAATGATACATGTATAACCTAGTAGAACTGCTTGTCAGCTCCAGGCAGGGAGAGGGAAGGTGGGGGAAGAATCATGAATCATGTAAACATGGAAAAATATTCTAAATAAAAAAAAGAAAAAATAAAAAGTTACTATAATCTTTTACTGTTGTTTATTGAATGTCTGTTCTGTTCCACTGATATACTCTTCTACTTTTAAGCCAGCAACAGATAATTTTGATAATTACTGCTTTATAATATAGTTTAAAATCTGGTACTGCTAGTTCTCCTTTTTTTATAATTTACTTTTATATATTTCCATTTTAATAACAAGTTTTCATATAAGTTTTCCAAAATTATATGATGCAAATTGCTTTCCTCCCTTCTTCCCACCCCCATCCTGGAGCTGGCAAGCAAATATATCCAGGTTATAAATGTATTATCAAGCATAACATATTTCTATATTGTTCATTTTTGTGAGTAATCTTATAAAACTAAAACCCCAAAACTAAAACCCAAATAAACAATTGAAAAATTGCATGCTTTCATCTGCATTCTGACTCTAACAGTCATTTGTCTGGACGTAGATAGCATTCTTTGTCATAAGTCACTCAGAATTGTCCTGAATCATTGTACTGCCAATGATAGCTATTGATCACAGTTGATCATTCCACAATATTATTGTTACTATGTACAATGTTTTCCTGTCCCTACTTATTTCATTCTGTATCAGTTAATGTAGGTCTTTTCAGCTTTTTATTAAATCATTCTGTTCATCATTCCTTATAGCACAATAGTATTCCATCACCATCATGTACCATAATTGTTCAGCCATTCCCCAATTGATGGACATTCCCTTAATTTCTAATTCTTTGCCATCACAAAAGAGCTACTTGTACAGGTAGGTCCTTCCCCACCCCTACTCCTTTTTTTTTAATCACTTCTGGATACAGACCTAGTAGTGGTATTATTGGATTAAAGGATATACATTGTTTTATACCACTTTGGGAATAATTCCAAATTACCCACCAGAATGGTTGGATCAGTTCATAACTCCAACAGCAATGCATTAGTGTCCTAATTTTGCCATATCTTATCCAACATTTATCATTTTCCTTTGCTGTTTTATTGGCCAGTCTGAGAGTTGTGAGGTAGTACCTCAGAGTTGTTTTAATTTGCATTTTTCTAATCAAGAATAATTTAGAACACTTTTGCATGATTATTAATAGCTTTCATTTCTTTATCTGAAAACTGTTTATTCATATCCTTTGACCATTTATCAATTGGGGAATGACTTAGTTCTTTATACATTTGAGAAATGAAACCTTTATCAGAGAAATTTGTTATAAACCTTTTCCACCATTTTGTTATTTCCATTCTAATCTTGGTTACATTGGTTCTGTTTGTACAAAATCTTTTTAGTTTAATATAATTAAAATTATTCATTTTACATCTTATAATGTTCTCTATCTCTTATTTGGCCACAATTCCTTCCCTTCTCTATAGATCTGACAGGTAAACTATTCTACATTCCCCAAATTTACTTATAATATCACTCTTTATGTTTAAATCACATAGTCATTTTTACCTTATCGTGAGATATTGATTTCAACTGTAGTGCAAATAGGGTGCATTTCAGCCCTGCAAAGTCTTGTTGCAGAATTTCTGACAGTTGAGAAGGGTTTAGAATCTTGAGGAAGTTCAGTTGACCCTGGGGACTTGTGGAGAGAAACAGGGTCAATCTGAGCTCTTTCTTTGGATTGAGACCTGGCCTATATTCTGCAGCTTTTCTCTTAAAAATTGTTAGCTTAATTATTTCCTTTGAATCTCCCTAACCTCCCTTATTCTCTGTCTTTATTTTCCCTGCCTGAATTTCTGTGAGGTTTTGAAAGGAGGGTAGATCAGAGTGTTAGTTTAAACTTGATAGTTTAAATAGTCAAATAGGGCTTACCCTTGTTACTAATTACCTATTGAGTCATTGTATCCAACTTTCCTAACCCTATTGATTAGAAAATCACTTGAGAGCTGAGTTAAGGCAGGTCCTTTCTCAGTTTCATGTTCCTGTCTCCCTCCCCCACTTGAAGCTTTCTCTAGGCAGCTGTTAGGGTTACCTTGTATCCTCTATCCTTTCCAATCAACCCTATAAATCAATAAACCCAGTTTGTCAATTAATCAAACCTTGGCTAGTTCATTAGTTGATTGATAAGAGAGGGAGAAGGGAAGAAAGGAATCATATTGTCTCTGAGTCGTGAAGGGAATTGGAGGTGTCCATTTTGGAGGAAGTACAATCTTAATACTTCCTCTGAACTCTTCCTTTGTAAACCTGAGAAACTGACTAGCAGCCCTCTAGTCAGTTTCAAGCCACTCTTGGCTAGCCCTAACCTTTGTCTGTAGAAGTGCCCTTCCTGCTTGAGGGGCTCAGTTTGTTTCCCTTTAGTGTCTCTGTCTCAAACCTGTGTCCCAGTCAGTCTCTCCCAGGCTGTAGTTGTTTGCCCAAAGTATCTCATCCTCTCCCTTGAAAACCTTGATACCTCCGTGTTTATATTGCCTAAACTCAGTCATTCCCTTACTTCTCCTATCACCTCAATTTAACACCTCTACCATTATACCTTCCTTATTCACTTTACTGCCTTAGGGATTCACAAACCCCTATCCACAGTGCCTTATCCCCTATTCACCCTACCTTTAGACCCTTGCCTTGCCTTATCCTCTATTACAACCACCTATTACCCCACTACCTCAATCCCCTTATTACATCTGCTATATTCCCTTATTACATCAACCTAATTTTTGCCATACTGTTTTCCAATTTTCCCAACAATTTTTTTCAAATAGCAAGTTCCTATTCCAAAAGCTGTGGTCTTTGTGTTTATCAAATACTAGATTACTGAGGTCATTTACCCCTAATCTATTCCATTGATCCAACCTTCAATTTCTTAGCTAGTGCCAGATTGTTTTCATGATCACTGCTTTATAGTATAGTATAAGATCAAGTAACATCCTACACATTTTCCATTAGTTCCCATGATATTCTTGATCTTTTGTTCATGAAGATGAATTTGTTATTATTTTTTCTAGTTTATAAAAAGTTTTTTGGTAGCTTGATAGGTATGGCACTGAATAAGTAAATTAATTTGGGTAGGATTACAATTTTTATTATATTAGTTCAGCCAAGCCATGAGCAATTAATATTGTTCCAATTGCTAAGATTTAACTTTATTTGTTTGAAAAGTGTTTTGTACTTGTGTTCATATAATTCATGCATTTGTCTGGGCAAATAGATTCCCAAGTACTTTATATTGCCTAGAGTGATTTTAAATGGAGTTTCTATTTCTAACTCTTGCTACTAGACTTTGTTGGAAATATGTAGAATTTCTGATGATTTATGTGGATTTATTTTGTATCCTGCAGCTTTGCTAAAATATCTATTTCAACTATTTTAGTTGATTTTCTAGGATTCTCTAATTATACTATCATATCATCCACGAAGAATGATAGTTTAGTTTCCTTATTGCCTACTTTAATTCCTCCAATTTATTTTTCTTCTCTAATTTCCAAAGCTCACATTTCACGTACAATATTAAATAGTAGTGGTGATAATGGGCATCCTTGCTTCACTCCTGACCTTATTGGGAAGGCTTCTAACTGATCCTCATTGCAGATGATACTTGCTGAAGGTTTAGACAGATTTTACTCATTATTTTAAGGAAAGGCCCTTTTATTCCTGTGCTTACTAGAGTTTTTAATAGGAATGGGTATTGTATTTTGTCAAAGGCTTTTTTTGTATCTATTGTGATAATTATGTGATTTCTGTTAGTTTGATTATTGATATAGTTCAGTATGCTGATAGCTTTACTAATACTAAACGAGCCTTAAATTCCTGGTATAAATCCCACCTAGTCAAAGTGAATAATCCTTGTGATATTGCTGTAGTTTCTGCTATTATTTTATTTTATATTTTTGTATTAATATTCATTAAGAAAAATGGTCTACAATTGTCTTTATCAGTTTTTGTTCTTCCTGGCTTAGGTATCAGAATCATATTTGTGTCATAAAAAGAATTTGGTAGGACTCTGCTTATTTTTCCAAATATTTTGTATAGTATTGGGATGAATTGTTCTTTAAATGTCTGATAGAAATCATTTGTGAATCCATCTGGCCCTAGGGATTTTTTCTTGGGGAGTTCATTGATGGCTTGTTTAATTTCTTTTTCTGACATGGGATTTTTAAAGTACTCTCTTTCCTCTTTTGTTAATGTAAGCAATTTATATTTTTGAAGAATATTCATCCATTTCACCTAGATTATCAAATTTATTGTCATATAATTTGGCAAAATAGTTCTTAATGATTTTTCAAATTTCCTCTTTCTTCGAGGTAAAATCACCCTTTTAACTTTTCTTACTGATAATTTGATTATCTTCTTTCCAGTTTTTAATCAAATTAGCCAACCTATCTCTTCTATTGTTTTTTCATAGAACCAACTCATAGTTTTATTTTTCAGTTCAAGAATTCTTTTACTTTCAATTTTATTAATTTCTCCTTTGATTTTTAAGATTCCCAATTTAGTCTTTAGTTGGAGAATTTTAATTTGTTCTTTTTCTAATTTTTAGTTGTCTGCCCAATTTACTGATCTGCTTATTCCTCTATTTTATTGATATAAGCATTAAGGGATATAAATTTCCCCCTAAGTACTGCTTTGGCTGTATCCCATAAATTTTTATATGTGGTCTTCTCATTGTCATTCTCTTTAATGAAAGTAGTCATTGTTTCCACAATTTGTTGATTTGTTCTTTGACCCACCCATTTGGAAGAATTAGATTATCTAGTTTCCAGTCAATTTTTAATTTGTCTTTCCATGAGCTTTTGTTAGTTATAATTTTTTATTACATTGTGTTCTAAAAAGTAGCATTTATTATTTCTGCTTTTCTGCATTTGTTTGTGAAGTTTTTATGCCCTAGTATATGGCCAGGTTTTTTTAATATGTACCATGTGCTGCTGAAAAAAGATATATTCCTTTTTATCTCTATTCAATTTTCTCCAGATATCTATTAAATCTGACTTTTCTAGAATTTTATTCACTTCCATTACTGCTTTATTATCTATTTTTTGGTTTGATTTAGCTAATTCTGATAGGGGAAAGTTGAGATCCACCACTAGTATAGTCTTACTGTCTATTTCCTCTTTAAACTCCTTTAGTTTTTCCTTTAAGAATCTGGGTGCTCTACCAGTTGGTGCATATATGTTAAGTACTGATATTACTTCATTGTCTATACTACTTTTTACCAAGATATAATTACCTTCTTTATGTGCTCCAGCCCTTACCTTTACTCTGTGTGTGTCTAACTGCCTCAAATGTGTTTCTTATAAACAACATATGGTAGGATTCTGATTTTTAATCCACTCTGTTATGTACTACCATTTTATGGGTGAGTTCATCTCATTTAAATTTACAATTACAATTACCACCTGTGTATTCCTCTCCATGTTACTTTCCTCTTTTAATCCTGCCCTTTTTACCTTTCGCTCTCTCCCTCCAAACAAACCTTTTGCTTTTAATCCCTCTCCCTATTTCTTTTCCTCATATTACTCCCCTTCCAATCATGACCCTACTGATTCTTCTCCTACTTATCTAGATGGTCTTTTAAATACTCCTCCAAATTATCCTACCTTATCTCCCCTTCTCCCCTGATGGGGGATATATGATAATCAAATTCTTTCTTTTTGGATGCCTACAGTATTTTTTTCCATGGCCAGAGAGCTCTTGAACTTGGTAATAACATTCCCATGAGTCTCCATTTGAGGACTTTTTACAGGAGGTGATGTATGGATTATTTTAATTTCTATTTTACCCTCTTGTTCTAGAATATTAAGACAGTTTTTTAGGATAATTTCTTATAATTTGATGTCTAGCTTTTTCTTTGTTGTTTTTTTTAATCATGATTTTTAGGTAGTCCAAAAATTCTTAAATTATCTTTCCTGATCTATTTTCTAGGTCAATCTTTTTCAATAAGATATTTCATATTTTCTTCTATTTTTTCATTCTTTTAATTTTGTTTTATTGTTTCATTATGTTTCATAACATTGTTAGTTTCTATTTGCCCAATTCTAATTTTTAAAGAATGAATTTCTTCCATGACTTTTTGATACTCCTTTTCCATTTGGTCTATTCTACTTTTCACAGAACTTTTTCTTCATTGGGTTTTTTTTTGCCTCTTTTTTCAAGTAGGTAAATTCTGTTTTTTTAAAGTCTTTTCTTCATTGGATTTTTGTGCCTTGTTTTTCTTGTTTACCTATTTTGCTTTTTAAACTATATTCTTTTTTCCCTTTTTTCTTCAACCTGCCTTAAAATTTTTTTTAATTCCTTTTTGAATTCTTCCAGTGCCTGATACCTATTCCAATTTTTCTTTGAAGATTGGCATGTGGTTGCTTGGATTTCACCATCCCTATCAACTCTCTGCCTTTCTCTTTGTTGCCATAGAAATTTTATATGTTTGTGTTTCTTTTACTATTTGCTCATTTTCCCAGCTTTTTTTTTGTGCCTGTGGACTGAGAATTCTCAAAGCCTATGATTCTATTTCCTCTGCTGATGGCTTATAAGACTCAGTACTCTGTGCTATTATGCCCTAAGGCTAGGGCTTCACCCACAGTGCAGGCTTCAAAGGGCCAATGGCTACTGATTTTTGGGTTTCACTACAAGCTTGTCCCAGGACTTGGTGTGGGTGTAGGGTGGGGTGCTCTGTTGTTGGTGTAGGCAGGGTTCCTGGATTCTTAAGGTGGCTTGTGCCCAGGTTCAGAATCTGGCACATTCAATGGGGGTGGTAAGCCAGCATTCCTCTGTATGCAGTTTTACTTCAGGTTTCCCCTTATTCTGTGAAAATCAACTCTCTGCCTATCTTTCACATTCTTTTCTACAGGAAAGTACCCTTTCTCTACATTGTTGTTGATTTTTGATTCCTGTTTTTGGCACTTTTAAAAGATTGATTTGGAATGATTTGCAAAGTGGTTTCAGCTTTTGCTACTACTGAGCTACCATTTAGGTTATACCTACCCCATCCTTTACATTAAAAAAAATAATTCCTTTGATATTCTTATCTTTTGTTCTTCTAAATAAATTCTTATTTTTTTTAGTTTAATAATTTTTTGGTTATTTGAGGTGATATTGAATAAGTAGATTAGTTTAGGTAGGACTGCCATTTTAATTATATTGGCTCTGTCCATCCATGAACAATGAACATTTATCCAGATATTTAGTTCTGACTTTTTTTTTATGAAAAGTGTTTTATAATTATGTTTGTGTAGTTCTTGGGTTTGATTTTGCAGGTATACTCTCAGGTATTTTATTCTGTCTATGGTTATTTTATTTTTTATTTATTTTGATTGTAATTCATTTATTTATTTAGAATATTTTTCCATGATTCATAATATTTCTACCCCTCTTCCTACCCCCCTCCCAGAGCTAATAAGCAATTCTACTGTTATACATGTATCATAGTTCAAAACATATTTCTATGTTACTCCTATTTGCAACAGAGTGATCTTTTAATGCCAAAACTCTAACCATATCTCCATCAAACCACATGATCAATTATATGTTTTTCTTATGCATTTCTGCTCCCACAGTTCTTCCTCTGGATGTGGATAGTATTCTTTCTTATAAGTTCCTTGGTGTTGTCGTGGATCTTTGAATTGCTACTAGTAAAGAAGTCAGTTACATTTAATCGTGCTACAATGTATCCGTCTCTGAGAACAATGTCCTAGATCTTTGCATTGCTGCTAGTAAAGAAGTCAATTACATTCAAGCGTGCTACAACGTATCTGTCTCTGAGAACAATGTTCTGGCTCTGCTCCTCTCACTCTCAATTCTTGGGGATCTTTCCAGTTCACATAGAAATCCTACAGTTCCTCATTCCTTTTAGCACAATAGCATTTCATCAATCTATGGTTATTTTAAGTAGAAAATATCTTTCTGTCTCTTCTTGCAGGCCTTTGTTGGTAATATATAAAAACGATGATGATTTTTATGGTTTTGTTTTTTATCTTGTACTTTACCGAAATAATTAATAATTTCAACTAACTTTTTAGTTAATCTCTAACATTTTCCACACATACCACCATGTCATTTGCAGAGAAAGATAGTTTTATTACTTTGTTGTCCATTCTGATTCTTTCAATTTCTTTTTCTTCTTTTATTATTGTTAGATTTCTAATACTATGTTAAATAATATTGGTGATAGTGGGCATCTTTATCTCACTCCTGATCTTATTGGGAAACTTCGAGGTTCTCTCCATTACAAAATACGTGCTTATAGTTTTAGGCAGATGTCTTCTTTCATTTTAAGGGAAAAAATTCCATTTATACCTGTACTTTCCAATGTTTTCAATAGAAATAAGTATATTTTGTCAAAGGTTTTTTTCTACACCTATTGATATAATCATATGGTTTTTAGTACTTTTGTTATTGATATTATAAATTATATTGATAGTTTCCCTTATATTAACACATCTCTGCATTCCTGGTAGAAATTCTATTTGGTCACAATGTATAATCTTTGTGACATATTGTCATAATCTCCTGACTAGCATTTTATTTAGGATTTTTGCTTCCATAATCATTAATGTAATTTGTCTATCATTTTCTTTTTCTGTTTTTGCTCTTACCATTTTAGGTATGAGCACCATATTTGTTTCATAAAAAGGAGTTTGACAGATCTCCTTCTTAACCTGCTATTTCAAATAATTTATTTAATATTGGAATCAGTCATTCTTTAAATGGTTGACAGAATTCACTTGTAATTGCTTCTGGTCTTGATTCTTCTTTCTTAGAAAGTTAATTTATGGCTTTTTCAAATTTTTTTCTAAAATAAGTTTATTTAAATATTCTATTTCTTCCTTTATTAGTCTAGGCAGTTTATTTTTGTAAGTATTCTTCCATTTCTGTCACATACCCTCACTTTAAATTTGGGGAAACTGAGGCCCTAAGAGGTTATAGTAAATGAATTGCTTAAACTCAAATGGCAGACTAGAAATTTGAACCCTATTTTCTTATCTGTAAAAAATGGACTAGAGAAGAAAATGGTACAACAACAAGAAATTCCCAAATGGAACTGATAGAATTGGACATGACTTAAACAACTTAACAACAAAATAAGGTCAAATACATTTGTTTAATTGGAGTTTTCAGGATTTATGAATAGTATCTCCTTAGGTATTCTCATTAGGTGAATATAAGGTTAAGTATTTCTGGAAAAAAAAAAAGCCTTTTCAGCCAATTAGTGATACTACTAACTTATGGTCTTTTTTGGTATACTTTCCATTGAAAAATGCCCTTTCTACCTAAGTCCATAGTTCATACTTTATCTAAACATATTTATTTTCTTTATAACTCTGTTTATCCATTTATTAAATGAGGGAATTTTGTTAGATGATTTTTAAGAGCTGTTACAATTTTAATATAATTTAATATTTCAAAATATAGCAATATTTATCCACTATTAAGGAAAATCACACCTTAAAATAGCCTACATTTATGATATTGTTAGTCAATAAACACATTGAAATATCATAGACATTTTTGTGTGAATATGCCAGTGGATGAGAATTTCCCAATTGTATTGACATATCACAAGATTTTATTTTTGGACAGTAAAATTTACATCTTCTGATACTAATGGGGGCAATCAATGGACATGGGCTAGCATTTACAGAGTGCTTTAATATTTGCAAAGCACTTTCCATATATCATCTCATTTGACCCACATGACAGTCTTGGAAGATATATACTATTTTTAATTATATAGATTTTTTATAGATAAGGAAATACTGAGCTCCTTTCAGAACATGGACTATTTTTTGTTTGTTCATTTTTCTTTCTTTGTATCTCTAGCATAGTGCCTGGCACTTAGTAAGTACTTAATAAATGTTTATTGATTGACTGATGAGTTTAAGTAACTTTTCTAGTGTGACACTTTTAGTAAGTATCTGTGGCAATATTTGAAATCAGGTTTTGCTGACTCCTTGTTCAAGTCTGTTTGCCTGTGGTCTAATGGCAACCAATGCATATTCTTCCTAACAAAAAAAACCTAGCTATGTGATATATAAGGATGATATTAGAAAATATGTATTATTTTATTAGTTTAGAGATAAGAAGTAGAGAAGCTGCTGGAGGAAGAATTGGAGTTTCAAATAGAGCAGAGAGAGAGTGTTAATATCGTATGTTGGCAGTTGTAACCATTATTCTATGAAAATTATACCCTGTGGGTGTGGTGTTTTTAGCAGTTAGCTTCTGACAGTTGACAGACGCACACGCAGGATCTTTTCTCTTGCAGGGCTGGAGAAGGTAACATTTTTGCCTCTCTCTATCTCTGTCTGAGTGAAAGACTTGAAGGAGGGGCGTGTTTTCTTTTCCAACTTGGGAAACACTATTCATTTATCTGTTACTGTGTATAGACTGATTAAACTCTGAAAAGACCAAAGAAAACCTGGTCTTTGGTTTGGACTCTGAGTCTGTTAGGGCTCAGAGTCCTAACTTGATTCTTTTTGAGATTCTACCAGCTAGCCTTGCTTATCTTTATAACTTAAAGGCAAAGTTAAGAATTATAGTGGTAGTTTTAGTTATAATAGTATAAATTTTGTTTTTTAGATCAGGGAGGATAGTATAGCCTGTGAAATCACAGGAAAAGTGGTTCCTTGTGGAACCTGGGAGTTTATTTGGGTAGAATTAGGATCCCTTAGAATTAGAAATCTTTTTACCCTTATATATATTTTAAATAAAAGTTTAATTTTCTATACAAGTGTCTCTTTAGCATTCCTTGAGCCTGGTCCTGAAGGGAAGTTCATCTTTGAGCTTCACTTCACTTTACTACTGAAGATACTTTTGATAACATCTATCAAAAGTATCTGGGAATCAATTTTGAACCTTTGTTTTCCTCCTGTTTGGCTTGCCTATTTTATTTTTACAGTGATTTTTGGTCAGTAAGTTTCCCTCTGCAGACTTAATTTTTCTCATTATAAAATAAGGAGTTTGGAGTACAGCAGCAATTCTCAAACTTTTGAGACTTAAGACTCCTTTACACACTTAAAATTATTGTGACTCTCAAAGAGATTTTGTTTTATCTATCCATATTTACCATATTTAGATTTAAAAAATGGCTTAGTCCTATTATGAAAATTGTTTTCATCAGGGGCCCTTAGGGATGCTTGGATCCCAATTTGAGAATCATTAGAATAGATCATCTCTGAGAGCCTTTCAAACCCTAAAATCTAGTATTTTGTAGTCTTAAGGTTTCCTCTTTGTTTTTTGAGATTGGGTTTCCCTAGAAAGCTGAAGTAAGAAATACAGCAATCACTCATGGATCTAACCCAATCTTGATCAGTGTAGGAGCTTTGGACCACTCAAGTTCTAATCTGGCATGGTTTGCCCTTCCTTGAGCAATTTAGTGCCCCCTCTCCCCCATCTCCTGCTGCCAGGGGCTCACCATATTGGTTCTTGACAGTTTAGACATGCAGTTGGCTTAGAATAGAAAAGAAAACTTCCAAGGCCAGCTCAATCAGTCCTCAAGTATCAATCTCCCCAGTAACAAGGATTATAGGCATGTACCATCATGATTTGTGGTTTTATAATCAAGCAATACTCTTATTCATGAATTTGTCATGTGTAGACATTACCTTGGCTTTGGTCTGTAACGATAGCATAAGTTTAATTCATGGTTGACATTATGTATGTATACCATGCTGAATGTTGATAACTGGATATAACATTAGGGAAAAGAGCATTTCAGGAGGTAGTTGATTCCAAGACCAATGTTATAATTGATTGATTTTTCAAACCATGGTGCTACAGGATTAGACATTCAGGTGGGCTTTGATCATAATGCATTGGCAGTTTTATTACAAAATGGTATTGGTTGAGACTTTCTGGGAGGCAAGTCTCTGTTATCCCTGCTAAAAGACATAGTCATCTCTCCTGTGAAAAGTGTTCTCCTCAGAACAGTCACAAGCCTGGAGTTCAGAAATAGCATTGGTATTCTGGTTAATTTATTTTCTAAATGTTCCATTCCGGAGTGGTTGAAACTTTTGACCTTGATGCTGATTATGATTAGCATAGCAATCACTCTTGTATAATTAAAAGGCAGACTGGAAATTTCTTTGGTTTGCTTATTAATTCCCTTCCAATCTTGCACACACACACACACACAAAAAAAAAAAAAACAGGGGGCAAAGTGTTGGGTGGGAGTTGGAAGTGATTTAGTGGCACTGTTTCTGAAAATTAGAGCCTGCATTTCCCACCTTCCAAAGCAACCCAGCTGATGCCCAGAAGGATCTGTTAGGGCACAGTGTTCTCTGGAAGAACAGTAGGGTCTTACCAATCTTTCTTTGCCCGAATTGGGGCAAGGTGAGCCTACGTGGACGTACAACCCTTCTAATTAGTGATAAGATTTTTAATTATTGTGTTTGTGTGGTTTCTTTCCCCATTCCAATGAGTGAGGCAGGGGCTCATACTGATTAGGAAGAAAATTCAGAGCCAGGAAAGCATTTTCCTGAGGTCAGAACATGAGGGACTGTTACTACAGGAGGGAACCAGCACTCAGGAGGCTCAGAGGCTCAGCTAAGTCCTTGTTACATTACCCAGTTTCTGGTCCTCCCTGGAGGCAGCTATTGTCTCCCCCAATAGTGAAAGCTGGCTCTTCAATATGAGATGGGATGTTTCATTAATATGCCGTGGGAGTTAGAATGACAAATAGCCCATCTCAAAAATGCACATTAGGGTAGAACTGTGGCTCTATGGGGTTGGGGTGAGGCATTCTTAGGATTTTCTAATTCTTGATTTTTGTTGTTTCTTCCTACTCCATGCAAATATATAACCATCTATTCAATAGTTCCAGGTTCAAACTCCTGACTCTGATGTTTGCTATCTGTGTGACCCTTTGAGAGTCAGTTAACTTCCCTGGTCCTCACTTTCCTCATTTGTAATGTGAAGGTGGGGAACTCAGGGACCTCTGAGGTCCCTTCAAACTCCAGTTCTATACTATTATACTATAACCCAGCACTGAAGTATCACATTCAAATACAAATTGGACCACTCATCTGTACAGAAGGATCCCTGTGGGCAGTAGATGTATTTGGGCTATTTTTTTTTTTGCCTTTAACATCTGTTTTAGAATCAAGACGTTTTCCTCTACCAGTTTTTCCTTACTCCTGGTTCTGACCTCTAGGATTGCAGAATGGTCCAAATTCTAGGGCCAGAGATCCAGAATCCAAAGAGAACTTTGGAGCCAGCTAGTCGAATATGTTCACTTTACAGATGAAAAAAAAAAAAACTGACACTCATGGAGGAAAACAAACTTTTCCAACTTCACAAAAGGAATAAGAAGCTGAGTTGGGATTTGAATCCAGTTCCCCTGGCCCCAAATCCATCCCACTTCCCACTGAATCACAATTGCCTCATCTATTATTTGCAGTAGAGATTTTCTGGACATACCACAGCTGTGAAAGGAGCAGAGAGGGAATATGTTAAATCAAGGCTAGCGTCAGACCACTCATATCAGTCTCCTTCTGATTCCAATTCCTGTGATTCCAAGTTATACTAGTTCAATGGATCATGTGGAGAAAAGATTACATCTAGCCCCAGGCTATAAGCTGTATCTCTGAGATGAGTGCTGCTGCCTGGCTTCTGACCTTCAAGAGCTTTTTTTCGGTCCACCTGCATTTTGAAGATATTACAAATCTGGGCTCAGGCAGCTGTTATTCCAAAAAAAGCACTCGCTTCCTTAACTGGTGTTGCAGAGAAGCTCTTATTCCAAAGGCAACAGTCAGGATGTCATGGAGAAAATGGTAAATTAGTGCATTTCAAAGAAATAACATTTAAATGATCAAAGGGGTTTTGGATTGCAGATAGTCATCAATCAGATTTGGACTATCTGCCCCAACCAGGCAAGGCAAATTCCCAAGGTGCCAGGCAGGGAGGATGGGTTTCCTGAAGCTAAGAGGAATACTATTCACCACCCCTCTCTATCCCACAAATACAAGGTGAGTGCCAAGGTGAATACCACTTTGCCAATGGCTGTTCTCTCGGGGTCTTCCATCTTGGCATCTATTCATAGGCAGGTCTTTCTTTGTAGGTCTGTTTTAGAGTTTGAGTCAGGATAACATAGCAGATAAGAGCTACTCTTAAGAGTCAGGTAGATGGTGATGTTGGGAATGATGGTGGTGGTGCCTACTGTGTGTCAGGCATTATACTAAGCCCCTTATCAATATTATCTTATGTAATCTTCACAACAAGCCTGCACGGTGGGTGATATTATTGTCTTCATTTTTACAGCTGAGAAAGCTGAGATAAACAGAAGTTAAGTGACTTGTGCAGGGTCACATAGCTATTAAATGTCCAAGACTGGATTTGAACTCAGGTCTTCCTGACTCCAGGTCTTGTGCTCTGTGTATTATGGCACCACCTAGTTGCTGTGGGAAAGACAAGAGTTTAAATTCTGCCTTTGATACATAGTGGTTGTGGGACATTGAGTAAGTCACTTAATCCCTTATTTCCATAAGCACTAAATTGTGGGACAGGAGCCAATCTGTTATGGTAGATAGAATTACCTTAATAGGTAATACCGATGAAATCAGAAACCCAGTCCTCAAAAGCTACGCCCAGGTCACTTGTGGAAAATGGTGTTTTTACTAGTGAATATTCATTGGCAGCTGAAAAACCCACATTGGTAACCTGCTTATCCCCCAGAGGCTGAGGAGATTGAGTAATTAAAGGGAAAAAGGAAGCTGAATGAAAGAGTAGATGAAGAATGGGGACAAGGGAAGAAAACTCTAGGAGAAAACTAGGACCTATTTCTTTGATGTTTCAGTGAATTGAAGTCAAACTTAATAGCCTAGGATTTGCAGACTCTTCCCTTTTATTGTGAATTTCAACAATAAGTAGTCTTCTCCAGTCCTTAACTGCTTCTTTCTTTTCACAGCATCTTTCAAATATCACTGACAGTGAAGAGCAATTACAGACACTAGATTTTTTTTTGTGCTTTTATTTGTTTATTCCTTATCTTTTGTCTTAGTATTAATTCTAATAGAGAAAAGCATCAAAGGCTAGAAAATGGGATTAAGTGACTTGCCAAGGGCCACACAGCTAGGAAGTGTCTGAGATGAGATTTGAACTCAGGTTATTTTGACTTCAGGTATGTCAATCTATCCACTGTGCTACCTAGCTGCCTGCATATATTTCTTTTTAAAAATTAAATTAAATTAAATTTCCCCTCATTTATATGTAAGAAGTTTCCAACATTTTCAAAATAATTTTCGGGCTCAAATTCTCTCCCTCTCTTCTTTCTCCTCCTTGCCCACTGAGATGGTAAGATACATATTTTACACATGCAATCATATAAAACATCTTTCCATATTAATCCTTTTGTGAAAGGAAACTCGAACAAAAACAAAATTAAGAAAGTGAAAAAAATTTGCTTTAGTCTGGATGCAGACTCCATCAGTTCTTTCTCTGGAAGCAGATGGCATTTTTTTTTTATTGTGAGTCCTTTGGAATTGTTTTGGATCATTGTATTGGTGAGAATAGCTAAGTTATTCATAGTTGTTCATCATGTTCACAGTACTGCTGTCACTTTGTCCAATGCTTTCCTGGTTCTGCTTATTTCACTCTGTTTCAGTTCATGTAAGAGTTTCCAGGTGTTTTTGAGCTCCTCCCACATCATCAATACTATACCCTTATAATCATATACTATAACTTACACAACCATTCCCCAATTGATGAGTATCACCTCACTTTCCAATTCCAATTCTTTGCCCCCCAAAAAGAGCTGCTTTAAATATTTTTGTACATATAGATCCTTCCCATTTTTGTTTTAATTCTCTGGGATACAAACCTAGTAATGGTATTTCTGGGTCACTGTTTTGTAGCCTTTTGGGGACAGGCCCAAATTCTTCTCCAGAATGGTCAAATTAGTTTCCAACTCTCAACAAACATTAGTGTTTCAGTTTTCCCATACCCCCTCCAAGCTTTGTCATTTTTCTTTTCTGTCATAATAGCTAATCTGATAGGCATGAAACAATATCTCAGAGTTGTTTTAATTTGCATTTCTCTAATTAATAGTGTTTTAGAGTGTTTTTTGCAAGACTATACAGAACTTTAATTACTTTGTTTGAGAAGTGCCTGTTTATAACCTTTGACTATTTCTCAACTGGGGAATGATGTGTATTTTTTATAAATTCAACTCATTTCTCTATGTACTTGAAAAATAAGGCTTTTATTAGAGAGATTTACAAACTTTTTTATCATTATAATTACTCTGTATTATTCTCCATCTTATTTTTCCTACTCAGTTTATCCTTTTCTCTTTCATTCTGTCAGTGTTCAAAAGTGTTTACCTTCTGGCTATCATTCTCTAACTTGCTCTCTTTTCTACCAGCCCCACCTCTTCTCTTATCCCTTTATCTCCTCCTTTCCTATAGCCCAAGACAGCTGTCTATATTGTAAGGGTGAAAAAGAGGTTTTATGGGTTCAACATATTAAAGATGGTTGCCAGAGGATTAAACTATTATCAATCCTCAATTAAGAATAATCTCAAGTCAAAATTGACTTTCATGGAAGTTTATTTACATGAGAAGAGAGAGGAAGTATGGAAATAAGAATCTATCCTACTGATTAGTCCAAGTAGATCTTAACCCTCAGCCAAGGGTTAAAGGGCCTGAGGCCTGGAGGTGAATGGAGCAAACTTCATTCACAGAGTCTATAAAATTAAGTTTCTTAATAGAAGTTCAGGAAGATTCAGTCTTTAAACTCACCATGTGGAACAGTCTCGGTCATGAACCAGCAAAGATCCCTCAGGTCCCCTTCACAAAACCAGAAGACTTCACTCACTCAACTTCCTCTTTTTAAAGGGGTCATGTATGCATCACTTCTAGTGCCTTCCCCTAGCCTGTGTGTCTAATCACAATAGATGCTTTCTCATAGAAAGTGTAGGGGGCGGTCATTTGATTCTGATTCATTACTCACTCTAGCACACGTGGGTTAGGACCTCCCAGAATTGGAAGGTGCTCTCACCTTTGGTGATTAAATCTAAAGATGGGCAGTGTAGACTTAATCTAATTATCACAATCCCCCTGTGATCATTTGGGAGACTGGTCTCCCCAATTGATCAGTTGACAAAATCATCTTGTACCCCTAAAGTTCTAACTACAATAGTTAGAGATAAGAGGTAAGTAGAAGAGATGGAAAGAGAGAGAGCAAGACCAATGTTTTGCTAGGTGCATTGACAAAAAGCCAATTGGGGGCAATCCCCTTTGACATAAGAGTTTACAATTCAAGTAATTGTTTTCAATCCCCTCAAGTTCAATTAGTTGTACCCCAAAGTTCACTTTAGATTATCTTGATTCAGTGTAGATTTATGCAGGCATCTTTTCTGGATCATCTTGAATCAGTGTAGGTTTCTGCAAGCAAATAATCCATTTTCTGAGTTCAAAGCATTAGCAGTCTTCTTTTTCTGAAAAAAATTTTCTCAAACAAAATTTTAAGGCTTGGATTTTTATAAAAATACAATACCCAATTGATTTTGTATGTTCTTCCCTCATTGAGCCAATTCTAATGAGAGTAAGCTTCATGTGCTCCCCTCTCAACCTCCATCATCTTTCCCTCCACTATAAAAGCTGTTTCAAGCTTTTTTGTGTGTGTGAGATAATTCACCCCATTCTATTTCTCCCTATGCATTCCTCTTTCTCACCCCTTAATTTTATTTTTTTAAAAATCTCATCCTATCATATTTAACTCACACCCTTGCCCTCTGACTATGAATGTTCCTTCTAACTGTCCTAATAATGACAAAGTTCATAGGAGTTATAAGAAGCATCTTTCCATGTAAGTAAACAATTTAATTATCATTGTCTTTTGATTTCTCTTTCCTATTTCCTTCTTAATTTTTTCATAACCCTTACCTTCTACCTTAGAAAGAATGGGTGCTATATTTTGGCTCTAAGCCAGAACTGAACCCACGTTATCCTTTTTCTAGGCCTGACTCTCAATCTACTAAGATATCTAGGTCCCTCTTTCTGTTTACCTTTTCATGCTTCTCTTGAGTCTTGTATTTTGGAGTCAAAACTTCCATTCATCTCTTTTTTTTCTAATTAGGAATGTTTGAAAGTTCTCTATTTCATTGAATATCTATTTTTCCTCCTGAGAGATTATGCTTAGTATACTGGATAAGTGATTCTTGGCTGAAGTCCTAGCTTCTTGCCCTATAGAATATCATATTCCAGGTCCTCTGATTCTTTAATGTAGAATCTGCTAAATTTTGTGTTATTCTGACTGTGTCTCCATGATATTTGAATTTTTTTTTCTATTTTTGTTTCTGAAATACCTTCTCTTTGACCTATGAGTCCTAGAATTTGGCTATTAGATTTCTGGGAGTTATACTTTTGGAATCTTTTTCAGGAAGTGGTCCATGAATTATTTCCATTTCCATTTTACTCTCTTATTCTAGAATGTCAGGGCAGTTTTTCTTGATAATTTCTTGAAAGATGATGTCTAAACTTTTGTTTTGATCATGGATTTCAAGTAGTCCAAAACTTTCTTAGATGATCTCTTCTGGATTTATTTTCCACGTGAGTTGTTTTTCTAATGAGTTATTTCATGTTTTTTTTCTATTTTTTTCATTCTTTAACTTTGATTACTTCTTGATGTCTCATGGAATCATTAGGATACATGTGCCCAATTCTAATTTTTAACATTATTTTTTCAGTGAATTTTTGTACCTCTTTTTCCATATGTCAAATCTTATCTTTTAAGTTCTCTTCAGTGAATTTTTGTGCCATTTTTTAAAAACCAATTGGCCTATTCTGTTCTTAAGTTATTTTTTTCTTCAGTATTTTTTATGCCTTTCTTACCAAGCTATTGGCTCTTTTTCATGAATTTCCTATATCACTTTCATTTCTTTTCCCCAAGCCCATATTATTTGATTTTAAATTTCTTTTTTTGAGCTCCTCCATTAATTCTTTCTGGTCTTGAGACCAATTCATATTTTTTCTTTGAAGCTCTGGATGAAACAGTACTTACTACTTTTTCTGAGTTTATGTTTTTGACTACTTTGTCACCAAAATAACTTTCTTTGTTGAGTTTCTTTTTTGTTGTTGTTCACTCATTTCCCAGCCTTATTCTTTACTTTTAACTTGAAAATTTTTTAAATTTGGGCTCTGTTCCTATAGTAAAAAGAGCATTGTTCCAAAGGTTCTTCACCTACATCCCAGGTGGCTGGGAGGATCAAAGGAGATAATATTTGTAAACTGTTTAGTACTGTTCCTTCACATAGTAGCCAACACATAAGTGTTTGTTCTTTCATCCTTCCAACTCTGGTGAATTGAAATCAAGAGAAGCTAGACGTTCTCTTATTGTCTGTCACCTTTTTAATATTAGATATCAACTTTCCTTAAAGAATTTTGTTAATTTATTCTGTCCTTTCTAGTTCATGGGTCATTTTCCATGGGGAGGAAGGACATGCTTATTGAGCTACATGATCTTCTCTATTTTCAGTTGTTGTTACATTTATGCTGAGCAATCATCCTCTCTCTTTTTTAATCCCCAGAACCCTCCTTTTGTCCATGGCAAAACAGAGACCCTGAGAAGGAAAGCAACTTTCTTAAGTTCACACAGCAAGTAATAGTTAGAATTCAACCAAAGGACTATATATTTAAAAATGAAAGGAACTTTGATAGACCACCTAGTCCTAATTCTCATCTTACAAATGAAGAAAAAAGTCACAGGAGGTGAATGATATTTGCTTAAGCCAAGTGTTTTGATATAAAAATCTTCTCTTCTCTCTGATATGGTACTATATACCATCATCAATCAACCACTTAATCAGAAAGCATTTATTCAGCCCTTCTAAGGGCTGGGCATTGACACAGATGCTGGAGAATACAATATCCCCACTCACATGGTTCTTATATTCTAATGAGAAGGAATAAATATGCAGAAATATGTGCAGTATGAATATAGTCAATATATGCAAAGTAGTTTAAGACATGACAGTTTGGGAAAGAGAGCACTAGCAGTTGAGGAGACTTTAATGCTTAAGATAGTTTCTGAGCTATGTAATAAGGGAAGAAATGGACTCTTTGAGGCAAAAGTAAAGTGGCAAGATAGGGGTATATTAAAGACACATTAAAATTGGAAGAGACCTTAATCAACCATGATATAAATCACATGGTTTTGGAGCTGGAAGGGAGCTCAAAATTCATCTTCTCCAGCCCTCTCATTTTTTAGTTATGGAAACTGAAGTTCTGAAGATTTCATTGACTTGCCTAAGTTCACATAGGTCATAAAAATAAGAGATGATATTTGAACTCAGGTCCTCTGGCTCTAGAACCAGTCAACTTTCCATTATATCATACTAACTCAACTTCTAGTTCAACTCCCCAATTATACTGAGAACTCAGAGAGGTTTTAAGGATATAAAAATGCAGTATGCTCCAAAAAATGATTTAATTATTATTGAAAATAGAGCAGAGTGAGATAATAAGCAGGGTGACTTGAAATCAGAAAGACAGATACAGACTGGCTGTTGGACAATTGGCAAATAACTCAATCTTTCAGTGTCCTAAGTATGTATAAATTATTGTCCTCTCTTCATAGAGGGAATTTCCATGTCTAGAGTTCCCTACATGGATCATAGTACAAGTCTAGACACTATTCCTCTCTGCCTCCCAAAATGGATCTCTAACAAATGGCCTCATATACACAAGCATGGCCCCTAGTTAACTACAGACCAAGCATGGCATGTGAAGTACCTCTAGCTCTGACCAACATGACTTTGTCAGAAGCTGATATGAACTGCTAAGAAGGACATTCTGCCTGTGTCTCCATTGCATTCCCCCCATGGGCTCCATAAACCTCTCTGTGTATACTTGTTCACTGAAAAGATTGGAAATCAATAGGAGTGAGAATTATTGGAATCCTTTGAGTTGGATACATGCTGTTATAAGAGATGGTAAACAATTAGAATGAATGGAAGACAAATTCAATAAGTGTGCTTGGTACCAGTCATTAATGTAGGCTATCAATGATAGATTTAGAACCGTAGACTTTAGACCTCTATTCTACTGGTTCCACGTTGTTTTGTAGTTGTCCTTATCTCTCAATTTCATTCTGAAAAGCCATTTTCAGAAAGCACCATTAAAAATAATTCTCAAATGTGTAAGTTAGTAAAGGGTTTTGATTAAACAAATGGATAAACAGATTGAGGTTGGTGAATGTAATGAAATATCATAGAGCTGTAAGAAATAGCAAACATTATGAATTCAAAGAAGCACAGGAAGATTAAGATAAATTGATGCAAAATGAAGCAAGTGGAACCAAAAAAACAACACACAAACACAATAACTACAGCAATGGAAATGGAAAGAACAACTACAAAACAATTTGTAATAAGGTTTGTGAAATTATAAAGAATAATCTTGGCCCTGTAGAAGATGATTGAGAAGAACCCACACACACAAACCTGCTCTTTTACACAACTTGGGGGGTCCATGGCTGTGGAACATTCATATAATGATTAGATAGATAGATAGATAGGTGTAAGTATACACACACATATTTCAGTGTGTGGATTGCTTTGCTGATTTTTCTATCTTTTCCCTCATAAATTCTGTGTCATAATTGATGGCTTCTCTAGGTGGGTAGAAGGGAAGGATACTAGGTGCCAAGTGCTATGCTCAGAGCTGGGTATACAAATACAAATGCAAAACAATTCTTTCCATCTTCTATTCTAATAGAGGAAGAATACATATACAGAGGAGATGGTTCTAGAGGAGAATTTCAATTTTGGGGAGGGACAAGAATGGTCAATGAAACCACAGAAAAACCAAAAATGATGATCTATTTCCAATACCATTACCATTACCATTTTGATGATTTTAGTTCCATCCTGAAAACTGGTGGATGATGTGATCCAGTAGTCTAGAAGTTGGGACATCAGAGTTATCTATAAAAAATGGCTGGAGGCAGCTAGGTGGCACAGTAAATAGAGTGCCAGACCTGGAATCAGAACTCAGATACTTCCTAGCCGTGTAGCCCTGGGTAAGTCCATTTGCCTAGGTCTTGCCCTTCTGTCTTAGAGTGTTATTAAGACAGAAAGTGAGTTTTTTAAATTACCAAGATTGAAGATAGAGTAAGGCCAGGGCCAGGTATATGCATTTGGGCATCATAGTACCTTGACCTTCTCATGAAAATGAACCTTTGATCCACTTGCAAAAATCATTAGCTTTGGTAGATTTATGATTGCCTTTAGAGTGTGTTATCTGAGATGTCTAAATGGAATAATGGAGGAGTGATAGAGTTGGAGTCAGGAAGACCTCAGTTATAGGACCACTGCAGATGATTAAATAAGGAGATGACCCTATAAAATCACTTAACCACCCAGATTCATTTTCCTTATCTGTAAAGTGAGGATGATTAGAACTTGTTAAGTAGGTTTGTCTAGAAAATGAATATATATATATATATATATATATATATATCTGTATACCTTGCATTTACAAATGTCATTATTATTTTTCTCTCTACTCATCCATTTCTCCACTATCTATCTCCCATAGCATGTGAGATTTTTCTATTTGATTTTCCATAGATCCTTAACAAAGAATCTAGCCCATCTTCATTTTCCAGTTCTCTGTTTTTGTACTAATTTACTATGTGGATATCTCTTGTCCTATTCCTCCTATAAAAGTGGCTTATTTCTTTTCCTAGTTATATTCAATCAATTAGATTTCATGTCAATATAATCACAAGCAATATGTCATTCACTATTTATATGTCCCATGAATTTTTCCATTGACTTTTATAGGTTAGTACCTTCCTTTGTAATTTATAATATTAGAGAATTCCCTAGTGCACTAAGATGTTAAGTGACATGCCCAGAGTAACATAACATGTATCAGAGATGGGACTTGAATCTAGGTCTTCTTGACTTCAACTTTAGTTCAATATCTGCAATGCCAAGCTGCTTCTTTAAGGAAAACAAAATAAAAAGAATTACCCACACCTCATAATGGATGCCTCATTGTACATGAATATGTTATTACCTCTGTGAAAAAATGGAAAGCTATTCTTTGTTATCAATCTTTTGAAGCTGTGATTGATTACTAATAGCATTATGAAGTCCCTTTAAATTATTTTTCTTTACATTATACTGAATATTTTTCCCTAAAGCAATCTAGCCTATTCATCTGTTCTTAAATTCTGACCTCAATCCATTGTTTATCTTTTGTGGATCTATCCCAGACAAACTCACTGATGAATTATTACAATAGGTTGCCTTTCCAGCTTCATGCTCTACTCTGGTCAATATGTGTTTTTCATCCACTTTGTTTGTTCAGTGTGAAAGATTTGAGTCTTTCCCATTGCTGGGAATATGACTGAGTAGACTACTTTATTTTTTTTTTTGTCATTCAATGCTATTAATACACTGTAATCTGTGAGTAGGAAGATCTGTGAATATGTATTTCTTCACTTTCAATAGGGGATTCATCTTTGCTTTGGATTTTACATTGAACATCTATGAAAAATGCACATCTAAATTTCCAGTACTTTCCTTAATGTTAATGCTCAATAAACCTTTTCCTCTCTACTGTTGGCTCTGCAGTAAGATCTGCCTCAGAATTGTACAATTGGGCTGTCTGTGTGGGAATTACTTTGCCTGAGGGGAACCTAAAAGGATGCTTCTTCACTTGTCTTCTCAAATACTTTCCTAGCATATTAAAAATAAACATAACAGAATCTTCTATTGTCCATAGTTTTCAATCAATAGTATGATGTGGTCCACTACTGAAAAAAATTCTTGGGAAAGGCTGACTCCTTCCTTCCCATGTTTTCACTTAGTGCATCCGAGGAAGACATTTGCTCTGATGGTTCTTATCATACTGAATCATAGATAGCATTTGGGTAGTTCTTTAAAAATCACTAAGTTGTTACATTCCAACAGTCCTGGATATGAGTGTGAGTATTATTTTTCCCCTTTTAGAAGTGTAGAAACTCTTGCTTTGAGAGAGCTACTAGCCACTGGGTGATAGGGACAGGACTGAAACTCAGATCTAGTATGCTAACTCCCTCCTAATGAAACATTGGTTCCCATTCCACTAAAATGTCCTCACTCATACTTTAGCAATTTGTATGTTTCATTCATTTTTCACTTGGGTCTGACTCTATGACCCTATTTGGAGTTTTCTTGGCAGAAATAATGGAGTGGAGCACCATTCCCTTCTCTGGCTTATTTTCTAGATAAGGAAACAACTTGCCCAGGGTCACACAAGCAGTAAGTGAGTCATCAGTAAGGTAAGTCTTTGTGACTCCAAAGATGCCTCTCTATCCACTGTGCCACCTTGCTGCCAGATTTGCAAATATTCACATTAATTAACTATTTGAGGCTTCCCTTCCTACACATATTCTCCATGTTTCATACAATTGAAATCCATTCACTATCACTGGATCTCTGACACTTCAGAGCCAGCTCCACTGAATAGTATTATTAGGAGAACATCTTGACCTTCTCTAATGGCCTTAGTGGGGGCCATCAATCATAATTATCAGCAGTTATGAGTCCTCTTTTCCTTAGCATAAAAGCCCAATCCCAAGTTGGATCCACAGAGTCTAATGTATTCCACTTATCAGTTTTTTAATTGACATTAAATTCTGTTCAGTAGAAAATAGAAAGCATTCTTTCTACATTGTTATTAAAGGCAGAAGAGCTATAAGTGGAAATGGAGAGAAGGAAGGAAGGGAGGGGAGAAAGAGAAAAATACTTAAAGTTTGAAAGAGACACTGAGGGTGATAACAAATCAAAAAGATTCTTCTTGAACTAGCTTCAATCACTTCCCAGTAGTTGACTTGGAATTTCTAGTCATCTCTAAGAGTCTAGCAATTAGATTTGGTAGGCCCTGAACATAGGGACATATAACAAATTCTGGGATTCTTTCCAAACTGTTAACATGAAAAAAAACCCACTGATTTCATGGCAGATTGCCCCTGCCATTTTGACATAAGATCTACAAATAAAGAATTTTGGAGGGAGGGGAAAAAACCATCAGGGAAGTTCCAAATGAAATTAACCATCCTCATCTGACATGTCTTATTTGTGCCCCAAAGAGAAAACAACAACAAGGAACTTTTAAAAATGATGATAAATATGTTTGAATGTGTTTGAATGGAAACAAAGGCTCCAGCAAGCCCTTTAATCATCAAATCAGTACAAACAACATTAAAATAAATTAGACTTGGAAATGGTAAACCTATGATTATGCAAAAGCTAATTAAATTAATATTGACAGCATTCTAGAGCAAAGTCAAAGGAAAGTAGCCACCTGTTTTCTCCATTACTTTTTCCCCAGCAGAAGGTAAGACAAACAGAGAGCATAATGACATTTTGGAAGGGAACAAATGGAGACAGATGCTGGGGTGGGACCTAGTAAAAGAGAAAAAGTAGATGAGGCTTAAATACAAAACCTTCATCTCCCCACAATGGTCATGGCCCTCTCTTCCAACTCACTATGTGTACATGGTGACTACAGGATGAAACCTATATCTTCTACCCCCACCCCAGGAGGCCACCCAGGTCTCACTTCCCTTTATCGTGCCCCATGCTTAGCCATTTCATTCAGTTCAACTTAAATCAATCCAACAAAGTGCCCAATATGTATGAGGCACCATTTTAAGCTCTAGAGTTTTGGACTCTGAAGATACAAATTCAGTTCTTTCCTCTAATAGGAGAAGAATCAAATATTTTCTGAAGATCAGTTTTCTCATCTATCAAATGGATATAATAATACTTGCCACCCCCATCTCATAAGTTTATTTTAAGTGATATGCTCTATAAAGCTCAAAATTTTATGTGTGAACTATTTTGTATCATTATTATTATTAATCTTCACTTTCCATCTTAGAATCAATACTGTGTATTGGTTCCAAGGCAGAAGAGCAGTAAGGGCTTGGCAAAGGGAGTTAAACAACTTACCCAGGGTCACACAGCTAGGAAGTATCTGAATCCAAATTTGAACCCAGGATTTCCCTTTTCTAGTTCTACCTTCAATTTACTAAGCCACTTAGCTGCCCTCCCCTTTATCATTATTATTAATGTGGAAGAAACTAGGAATGCCTCTCATTTATGGCATGTGAGTATCTATACTGGGAGCAACTGGTGATAATTTTTCTTTCTAGAAACCACCCAGGATAATTTGGTTCCATAGGGGAACACAGGGTCCTGAGAAATAATTATGAGAAATGGAGGGAAGGTGAGGGTTCAGGAAATGGAGGTGGTGCTCTATATTCTGAGATGAAATAAGCAGTGATGATAAGAGCAGGAGGCCCATTGTAGAAGGAGAGGCAAACAGTCAGAATCTTGCCTTGGGTTGAAGATAGAGATGTGCTAAAGAAGTCCAAGAAAGAGATTTAAATCATTCTAATTGAATTAATTTAAATTTAATTTAAATCAACCTAATTAAATCAATCTAATTACCTTCCCTCTTCCAAAAAAAAAAAGCCCAGGAACACTCTCCAGATATAGGCATAGGTTTGGAATTCTGAGGAATGTATCCTCAACAAGGTTAGGTCTTTGACTGTGAGGAAGCTGCTTTTTCTCTATGGTCTTTGGTTTCCTCATCTATGAAATAAGTGAGAAGGACCAGATGAACTCTGAATCCCTTTCGGATCTGACATTCTGCGAGTGCATGAATTCACTGTACTGGTGCTGAGGGCAGATCCACAGAAGGTCCTGGGAGCTGCAGTTTCTACAGCAGCCCATTTTGCTGTCCATCAGCACCTTTTCCCCTGTCATAAGTGATGCAAATTTAATTTAATTTCCCAAACATTTATGAAGTAACTCCATGAACAAGGCCCTGGGCTGCACATGGAGGACACAGAGACAAATATGTCTCAGTCCCTGGCCTCGAGGCATATTGGGGTATTTTTTTAGACAGCAATCAAATTGGTGAGCCTCAGACTCAAACCCTTGTAACCACTGACTGGCTTTTTCTGATCCAAACACCACAGAATTTCAGAACTGAAAGAGCTTTAGTTTTTTTTTTTTTATCTCATCCAGTTTCCTCATTCTACATTGAGAAAACTGAGGCAGATGGACGTTAAGTGACTTATGCAGAATGCAATGACTGAGGTGAGATTTCAACCCAAGTCATCTCAACTCCAGATCTGACACTCTTATATATCTGTATAATGATACAGAACTATCTCAAACTTATTTCTTGGAGAGTCATTAGGGGGCACTGAAAGCATCAGGCATAGGGTCAGAGTCAGGACTTAAATGTAGGGCATCCTGATTCCGAGATTGGCCCTTTTGCTACCACCCCTTGTTGGTGCTTATGCTACCCACACAAGCGTGGCTAAAACAGAAAAATGCCTATAGAGGAGCATAACAAGGGACAATTAACAGAGCAGATGGGGTCCCTAAGTGCTAAGGGGATCCTGAGCAAGGCCTAATGTGCTGTGATTGCTCTTCATCCCCATCTGTCCTCCATCCTCCATCTCCTTTCTCTCTGTCTTTTCTCTGCATCCCATAATAGCACTGAACCATGTAGGAAAATCTCTTTTCTGCATTTAAAGTGTCACAGGAGATTACAATGGAATAGAGATGGAGTTGCAATTTCTTTGAGAAAGGGAACTCCCAGATATGCTAACTCCCTCTACCAATACAGATGGTCACATTCTCTGTAACTTGTAGTTTTAGAGAGTGGCCTAGACCTTTGAGAGGTGAAAAAGACTCACCCAAGATCTCAAAGTATATGTCAGAAGGAGGACCTGAATTCAGGTCTCTTTGGCTTTGATGCTTCCTTTCTATACACTGACACCATGAGAGCAATTCACATATTTACAGAGATCTAGTACAACACGACGAATGCTCAAAGTCCCACCCCACCCCCACAATTGGCATTGCAATGCTGGGCTTGGTCAGTTCTAAAATGAAATGGATCCATAGAACCCACTTGATTTCAAAGGACCATCATCACTTGCTAAAACAGGCTCTAAATAGAACTAAGAACCAACTGTCAGCTAAGGAATTGGTTGTCTGGTGCCTGGTTGCTACCTGATTTTCCCATTGGAGCAATGTGGCTAGTGGGCCAGGATACTTGAGTCACGATGGCATGATAGGCAGAGCCAGGAAAGGTCAGGCCATGGGTCAGTGAGCATTTCCTTTCCAAAAGATCCAGTATGTCTCTTGGGAGATATTCAAATCTCTGCTGGAAATCTGGTTGGGTACTGTGAATTTGAAGGACAATTCTGTTGACTTGAAGACATACTGGGTGTGATTGTGCTATACTAAAGACTTCAGAGGGCTCAATTGTATCTGCCATTATTAGAAGGAAGAAGGATTCCACCTTTTGGAAATGCTACAAGTATTCCATGGCAGATGTGACTCAAACTCCTGTTCTCAGCTCAGTGCCCTTTGGGGGTGTCAACTCAGTTCACTATTATTTTGAGTAAGTCAATTATACTTCTCTAACCCTCAGTTTCCCTGTTTGTTAAATGATGGATAGATGACCTCTGAGTTCCAGCTTCAGATCTGTAACAGTAGGAATAAGAATTATTCATATGATTCCATTGCTATAAGAAATTCCTGTACATTAGCATCTCTTTTGCAACTAAGTCTTAACAGTGTTTGCCAGAGCCCTGAGAGCTTGGGACTTAACATGAATCCCATAGGTAGGGTATGATAGAATCAGAATTCCAATCCTGGTCCTCTGGCTTCGGATTTAGTCTTCCTTTTTATAGGATACCATATCTATATCTATATCTATATCTATATCTATATCTATATCTATATCTATATCTATATCTATATCTATATCTATATCTATATCTATATCTATATCTATATCTATATCTATATCTATATCTATCTATCTATCTATCCTATTCTTTATAAGATATCATACTACAAGCATGGAACTGTCCAAATCACCGATAACTCTCACAATAGTATTTTAACTAGATTCTAACAAAGTATACACATTGAAGAATAGCTAATAAACTTTTATTCATATGAAATACCATTAAAAAATGAACTTATTTCCTATAAATCTTCTTTTACAGTAGATGGCCTTGTTTAAAATGTATGGAGGTATAGAGATATATTTAGGGAAGGATGTGGCGTCCCAAGCTTTGGCTCTCCAGCTGAGAATTGGCACTAGTCTTTAGAGACTTTCAGCAACTCGGTTTGTCCTACCAGATAGCTGGACAAGTTCTGCTCCCTCTCAAAGTCTCTCTAGGCCTTTCATTTTCCTTTGGTGACCTCTTCCAGGAGAGTTTCAACAATTACTATGGCAGGACAAGTCCCCTGGCTCTGCTTAAGAGAGATGGGAGGCAGAAGTGGAAAAAATGATTTTCCAGATTTTAATTATTATTTAATTAGACTCACTGTCATTAGCTCAGCAAGGGCTTGCATAGCACTGTTGCATTGTCAAGGGGAATGTTAGCAGAAAATGAAAAAAGACTTAGCACCCCCCCCATTTGTCTTTGTCTGTATTACCACAATATATTTAACTAAGTTTCTCGATCAGTCCATTTGGACATGAATAGGCAGAAGAGAACTTCCTTCCCTCAAGTGACCATCTAATCAGATAAAATAGGGAGAGGAGAACTTGGAAAGTGATAATTGGAAGTCCCTTTCTAGGGATTTCAATTTCTTAGAAGTTAATTTTTCCCCCTTTATTTTAAGGACTGGGCTAGGATCAGAACACTTATTAGACTACTGCTTTTGAACATAGTGGGCAAGGCAGGGTCTTTGGGCTTAAGGATTCTGTTTTCCCAGGGTCAATCTGAATCAGGATACCATGATCCCAGGGAAGCTGCCACCCAGGATAATTCTCCTGGGTAAATATGGGTGGCCTTGAAGATTTAAAAAAAATCTGTCTTAGAAATTGAGATATAAAATCACAAAATTCTGAGTTAGATTTCCTGCTTCTTCTCCTCTTTCTCTCCTCATTACCTTTCCTGTGATACCTTAAAGTGCTATGGGAATGACCCTGGGTTTGGCAAAACTTATCAAGCAGGAGGACAGTATCAGCAGGAGAACTCATGTTTGCTGACCGAGGACCAATCTAATTTGCTGCAGAAAGGCTCATCACCAGAAGGATGGCCACCAGGTGGTGAATTCTTTTGGTGACAGCTTATCACGAAGAATGTCTACTCAAGCATGTTTCAATTTTCATTACTGGAAGTACTCATTCTGATGAAATCATGAATCTTTTGAAAGATTAAATATACATAGATTTTAAAATTTCCAGTTAATTTAATGTGGCAAAGGAGGAATTTTTTGAAATTGTCAAAACAAGTCATTTGATACATAGAGACCTCTGATATCCCAGAAAACTAGCATGGGCTAGGAGGGGAATAGATATTTATTAAGAATCTATAATTTGCCAAGCATTGTGAGAAATAGTTTTTTTTTACAAATGTTATCCCATTTCATCCTAACAACAATCCTGGGAGGTAGGTGCTTTTATTGTCCCCATTTTACAGTTGAGGAAACTAAGGCAAATAGAGGTTAAATGCCTTGCCCAAGGTCACAGAGTTACTAAATATCTGAGGATAGATTGGAACTCAAGTCTTCATGATTCCAGTCCAAGTGTTTTATCCACTAAGCAAATAGCTGCCTCTGGTGTCTTCAAGCCTGAAGGCTTGATGATAAAGACTGCTAATTGTGATAAAATTGTAACTGTAATATAAGGACATTTCTCTTGCAGAACCCAGACTTAAAAATGTAGAAATACATGATTTAGAGAACTATTGCTTTGATTAGGTATAAACAATATTATGATATACTGGCCAAAATAATCTCAGGTCAGAAGAGAATATGTTCTAGAGATAATATTGAAAAAGCATATATATACTATTAATTGTCAATACAATTATTTTCTAGTATCTTCAGAATTTATTGCTAATAATATTAGAAGCAGCTACTATTATAACTAGAAACATGAAACCTACTTATGCTTTTATTTCTATGTTGATGGAAAAATTCACTGGGTTCAATCTTGACATCATTCATCAATAAACAATGCCCTTTACTTTATGCTCCTATTTGGTTTACTCCTGAGACCATCAGAAATTGGCTTACTTTTTAGTTCTTTGCTATTTCAGTCACATTTTTTGTAATTCCACAGTCCCAAATGATAGGCTACCAAGGAGCAGAAAGATGGAGATTAGTTATACAATAGTGAAATAAAGCTTTCATTTCAGAAATAAAACCAAGATGGCAGAGCACAGGTAGCAACTCAGCTGAATTCTCCTCAAAATCCTTTCCAAACAATTTTGAAATAACTCCTCAAATAAAATTTTGAAATGGCAGAGTCAATAGAGGAGAATAAGACATTTTTCCTACTTAAGACTACTTAGGAGATTGACAAGAGAAGCCTGTCATACCAAGGTAGGAGCCAGCCCAGAATACAGAAGCAGTACATGTGGTGGTTCTTGGGGGGAGTCATGACAGCAGCAGCAGCAGTTTCAGGAGCTCCGAGCTGGGAGATGAGAAGGAGGCCAGACATCTGGTTGGAAGGGGATTATAGGAGATCCTTTGCTGGCACTGGGTTTAGCTGGTGCTGATAAGAAACTCTATTACCCATAAATAGTTGTAGGTTGCACTTCCAAGGCAGAGGGAAGCTCTTATGACTTGTCACAAGGGAGCACCTGGTTGCAATTCCAAAACAAAGAGGAGCACCAGCACTTGTGGTCACAGGGGAGCAAAGGAATGGGTCACAGTTCCAGTGCCAAGAGGGGCCCTAGAACTTGTGAGTACAGGGGAGTAGGAGCCTTTCTTAGGTAAAGACCAGAACACAGACCAGGAGAATAGTGACCACGCCTTTCCCTACATCACATCATGTCAGAAGCATCTAAAACTTTCAGACCCCCAGAACTTTTTCTGAAAATGGAAGTCCACTCCCTCCCAAAAAGCTGAAAGCTTGAGATAGTGCCTCTTCATTCTCAGGTGAGCAGAGTCCAACTTTAACATGAAGTATAACATCAAGAACTAGGCTGGAAAATGAGCAATTTGATTAAAAAAAAAGACAAACGACTATAAAGTACCAGCAGGGAAGACCAAGAGAGAAACTATAACAGGTGGAAGATGAAATGACTGAGGAAATAAAGGTTCAAGTTTCCTAGCATTTTTATTGTCTAACAAGTTGGGACCAGGTTTCTTTCCTCAGCTTAGGAACTGAACCCCAATGACAGAAGATAGAATTTTATACATTAAAAATATTAATCAAATAAGGTAAAAAGAAAACAAGATAACATTAAGTAATCTGATTTATAATTGGATGAAAGATTAGGGATTTTTCCATTTAGGAGGGGAAAAGTAAATAGGTACAATTCCCTGAATTCAGAAAAAGACATACTCCACTCCCCAAAAGTTTCTATAAAAAAATCCAAGGAATATGGAAAAATTAAGTGATTGATCAGTGTGGATCCAGTTTTCAGATGAGACATATTAGTGCTTGAGATGTACAAATTGTGATAAAACTCCTTGCATCCATCTTAGGATCTGACTGTGTTTCTAGTCAAAATAATCTAGGTCCTTAGTTAATGGTTTCTAAACAACAGGTAGAGGTAGTCCAACTTCTCAGGCATGCAGAGATAGTCTCAAACCATGAATAGTGTTGCTCCCAAATCCCATAATTGAGCCAAGATTTCTCATGAGATAGAATTTGGAATAGGCCCATAATTGAATAGAAACTAAACTAGCTCCAGTATGAAGTCACGAGTTGGAATAAATATGGTTCACACAATTCCCACAATTAAGCACTTTCTGTCAGAATACCTTCAACTTCCTCAAAATTCAGAAGACAATAATGTGGGGAAACCTATAAACAAAACAAAGAAAAACACTAATCAGGCCAACATATGAAAAAGAATTTCTAAAGAAGTTAGAGTGGTAGACAAAAAAATTGGGAAAAGAAATGAGAGTGATGCAAGAAAATTATGAAGAGAATTAATAACTTAGTAAAAGAGGCATAAATATCCTAAAGAAAATAACACTTTAAAAACAAAATTGGCCTAAAGTAAAAGAGGCATACAAATTCACCAGATAAAAGAGCTCCTGAAAAAGCAGAATTGACCAACTAGAAAAAGAGGAACAAAAATTTACTGAAGAAACAAATTGAAATGGGTGAGGGCAGCTGGGAAGTTCAGTGGATTGAGAGCCAGGTCTAGAGATAGGAGGTCCTAAGTTCAAATTTGGCCTCAGACACTTCCTAGCTGTGGGACCCTGGGCAAGTCACTTAACCCCCATTGCCTAAAAAAATTGAAATTGGGTAAATGGAAGCTAATGATATTGAGAAATAATAAAATAAAATAAAGATAATAAAACAAATCAAAAGAACAAAAAATGTAAAATGGCTTATTGGAAAAACAATTGACATGCAAAATAGATCAAGTAGAAGTAATTTAAGAATCACTGGACTGATTCTAAGCCATTATTAGAAAAAGAGCCTTGACATCATCTTTCAAGAAATTACCAAGGAAAATGTCCCAGTGTCTTAGAGTAAGAGAATAAAATAGAAATGGAAAGAATCCCATCAATCACCTCCTGAAAGAGATCCCAAAATGAAAACTAGGAATATTAAAACCAAATTTTAGGGCTCCCAGGTTAGTAAGAAAATACTACAAGAAGTCAAAAAGAAATAATTCAAATATCATGGAATCCCAGTCTAGGATCATACAAGATTTGGCAGCTTCCATATTAAGTGAATGAAAAGCTTAGAGTGTGATATTCTGGAAGGCAAAGGAGCTAGGAATACCTAGGAACATGGGATAACCTATCAAACAAAAGTGAGTATAATCGTTCAAGGGAAAAATGAATATTTAATGAAATAGAAGACTTTTAAGCATATCTGATGAGAAGACCAGAGTTGAATAGAAAATTGGTCATTCAAAGACAAGCCTCAAGAGAAGCATAAAAAGACCTACATGAAAGAATGATCATAAGAGGCTCAATAAAGCTAAAGTGTTATATTCTTACATGCAAAGATGATATATGCAACTCCTGACTTAATTAAAATAGATAATTAGGGAAAATACATTTTTCCAGAAGGTACCACAGACATTGAAGTAATATCAAAAAACTTTTCCAGTAAATTTATCTCATAAAACCCCAGTTTCTCAAATATATAGAGAACTGAGCCAAATATATAAAAATAAGAGTCATTTTCAATGGAAAAATGGTCAAAGGGAGAAATCAAAGCTATTTGTAGTCATTGAAAAAATGTTCTGTCATTAGTGATTAGAGAAGTGAATATTAAAATGACTCTGACATAACAGCTAACACTTATCAGAAAGGACAAATGCTGAAGATGATGTGAGAAAATAGGTACACTAATGAATGGTTGGGAAATTGTGAATTCGTCCAACCATTCTGGAGCACAATTTGGAACTATGTAAAGTTCCAAACTTTATAACTATACATACTTTCTGAGTCAGCACTATGACTATGAGGTTTATATCTCAATGAGGCTGAAGAAAAGGGGGAAAGATATAATTGTATAAAATAGTTATAATAGGTCTTTTTCTTGTACCAAATTGAGAGAATACTAATCAATTGGGGAATAGTTGAGTAAGTGATGGAGTACTATTGTGTTATAAGAAATTATGTGGTTAGTGGTTTCAGAGGAAGAAAAAAAAACATAGCAAGACTTTAGGAACTGATGTAAAGTTAAGTAAAAATAACCTGGAGATCATTTTGCACAGCAAAAGCAATATTGTAATAAGACTTGGCTACTCTGATCAGTACAATGATGTTAGACAATTTTAAAGGACTAGCTATCTGCCCCCTTTAAAGAGAACTGGTGAACTCTAAATGCAAATCAAAATGAAAATTTCTCACTATCTTTCATTTTCTTCTTCTTTTTAAAATTATGACTAATACCAAAATAGGTGTTGCATGATTTTATATATATATATATATATATATATAATTGATGCTGTTGTGCATGTCTTCTGGGTTGGGAGGGAGGGAGGGAGAGAAGTTAGAACTTCATTTAAAAGTAAAAGAATGTTAAAAAAGAAATAAAAAATGATTTAAAAAATAAAGCCATAATTATCAGATTAGCAAAAATAAGCACATAAGAAAGTGTTCTACATCTCTAATAACTAGAGAAATACAAATCAAAACAAGTCCGAGATATCACCTCACACCCAGAAGATTGGCTAAAATGACAGTGGGGGAGAGTAATGAATGTTGGAGGGGATGTGGCAAAATTGGGACATTAATGAATTGCTGGTGGACTTGTGAATTGATCCAACCATTCTGGATGGCAATTTGGAACTATCCTCAAAGAACTTTAAAAGACTATCTGCCTTTCGATCCAGCCATAGCACCGCTTGGTTTATACTCTAAAGAGATAATAAGGAAAAAGACATGTACAAAAACATTTATAGCTGTGCTCTTTGTGGTGGCAAAAAATTGGAAAATGAGAGAATGTCCTTCGATTGGGGAATGGCTGAACAAATTGTGGTATCTGTTGGTGATGGAATACTATTGTGCTCAAAGGAATAAAGAACTGGAGGAATTCCATGTGAACTGGAATGACCTCCAGGAATTGATGCAGAGTGAAAGGATCAGAACCAGAAGAGCATTGTACATAGAGACCGATACACTGTGGTATAATCAAACATAACAGACTTCTCTACTAGCAGCAATGCAAGGATCCAGAGCAAGGTTGAGGGACTTATGAGAAAGAAAACTAGCCACATTCAGAGGAAGAACTGTGGGAGGAGAAACACAGAAGAAAAACAACTGCTTGAACACATGGGCTGATGGGGATATTATTGGTGATGTAGACACTAAACAATAACTCTTGTCCAACTATCAATAATATGGAATTAGGTCTTCATCAATGATACATGTAAAACCCAGTGGAATTGCACATTGGTAAGGGGGGCTGGGTGGCTTTGGGGAGAGGGGAAGAACATTAAATATGTAAATAGGGGAAAATATTCAAAATAAAAACTTAAAAAATAAAATAAGATTAGCAAAATTAATTTGCTATATAAAAGTAAATTCATCATTGAAATTTTTCTAAAAACCTGAGGAATTAAGAAACTTGAAATAAAAAAAAAACTGCTGAAGGGGAAAGAGTCTGCTAAAACAAGAAGTAAAGGAAAGAATGTGAAAATAACACATCATTTCCATGGAAACCAAAGTCATTGCCCATAAAAAAGATATATAGGAAAATACCTAAGAGTCATTGTTCTCCAAGGAAAAGAAAAAAATTCTGAACACAATAGAGGAAATAGATGAGAAAATAACATGAAACTTTTGTGTGAAAAAAGTACTAATTGAAAATACATAGATCACCTCAAGAAGAAAGAAAGCAAAAGCAACAGTTAACAAGAACCAGTCTTTATATTTCAAATTCAAATATGCATAGTGGTTAAAATTTTAAATTCCAATGAAAAGCAACAAATCTTGCAAGTGTCCAAAAGAAAGATTTTCACACCTAAAATAAAGGAAACTCGGCTAATATAAGATTAGACTATACCAATCAGAATTGACAGAATAGAATGGAATAATATATACAGAAAAACAGAGATCAAACTGTTATCTCAAAATGATATAACCTGTAAACATGAACCTAACTATCCATAAAAAAGATGGTTCTTCAATACAAAGAGATATATGAGTTATTCTTGTAAAACAAAAGAAAAATGGAAGTAAAAACTTCTTCTTTTAAACATCTTCAAATAAGAGAAACCCAAAAAAGTAAAATAAGTCCAGTTACCAAGGGATGAATGAAAATTATGTTGAATTTTTCTATTAAGTATTTTTTCTTTTTTTAAACCCTTGTACTTCGGTGTATTGCCTCATAGGTGGAAGATTGGTAAGGGTGGGCAATGGGGGTCAAGTGACTTGCCCAGGGTCACACAGCTGGGAAGTGGCTGAGGCCGGGTTTGAACCTAGGACCTCGTGTCTCTAGGCCTGACTCTCACTCCACTGAGCTACCCAGCTGCCCCCTCTATTAAGTATTTTTTTACAATATTTATTTATTTGTTTATTTATTTTTGGTTTAATAAATTAATTTAGAGTATTTTCCCATGGTTATATGATTCATGTTCTTTCCCTAACCTCCTCCTTCCCTGGTCCCGGAGCCAAAGAGCAATTCCACTGAGTTGTTTTTTTTTTTTTAACATTTATTGAAGGACATATCCTCCTTTTCCAATTTGTTGCCACCACAAAAAGCGCAGCTATGAATATTTTCGTACAAGTCTGTTTATCTATGATCTCTTTGGGGTACAAACCCAGCAATGGTATGGCTGGATCAAAGGGAAGGCATTCTTTTATAGCCCTTTGAGCATGATTCCAAATTGCCAGCCAGAATGGCTGGATCAGTTCACAGCTCCACTGAGTTTTACATGTGGATACAATATTTAAAGAACGATTAATTCTTTTTTTAAAAACATTTATCAATATTCATTTTTAACATGGTCACATGATTCATGCTCCTACTTTCTCCTTCACCCCCCCGCACTCCCCCCACCCATGGCCAACGCACATTTCCACTGGTTTTGTCATGTGTCCTTGATCAAGACCAATTTCCAAATTGTTGGTAGTTGCATTGGTGTGGTAGTTTCGAGTCCACACCCTCAATCATGTCCACCCCGACCCATGCGTTCAAGCAGTTGTTTTTCTTATATGTTTCCTCTCCTGCAGTCCTTCCTCTGAATGTGGGTAGCTTTCTTTACCATAAATCCCTCAGAATTGTCCTGGGTCATTGTATTGCTGCTGGTACAGAGGTCCATTACATTCAATTTTACCACAGTATATCAGTCTCTGTGTACAATGTTCTTCTGGCTCTGCTCCTTTCGCTCTGCATCAGTTCCTGGAGGTCTTTCCAGTTCACCTGGAACTCCTCCAGTTTATTATTCCTTTTAGCACAGTAGTATTCCATCACCAGCATATACCACAGTTTGTTCAGCCATTCCCCAATTGAAGGACATACCCTTCTTTTCCAATTTTTTGCCACCACAAAAAGCATGGCTATAAATATTTTTGTACAAGTCTGTTTATTTATGATCTTTTTGGGGTACAAACCCACCAATGGTATGGCTGGATCAAAGGGCAGGCATCTTTTTATAGCCCTTTGAGCATGATTCCAAATTGCCAGCCAGAATGGTTGGATCAGTTCACAACTCCACCAGCAATGTATTAATGTCCCATTCTATTAAGTATTTGATATATGCAATACATAGAAAACTGACAGAAGTAGATAAGACTAAAAGCTATTCCTCAATATATAAGTGGTCAAAAATAAAAAAAGTCAAAATAGTTCTCAGAATTGCCTACTGTTAACAACCATATAAAAATGCTCCAAAACACCAGTAATGTGAGAAATATAAATGCAAATATTGCATTCCACAAATTGTCAAAAATGACAAAAGGTGAGAATAGTCAGTGTGGTAGGAATTGTGGAAAGATGAGAAATTAATTCATTGTTCTTGTAGCTTCTAATTACCCCAACCATTTTGGAAAGCAATTTGGATTTATCCAAATAAAGTATTTAAAATGTTCCTTTCCTTTGTGTCAGAAATTCCAGTCTGTGTTATATTTCAAGGAGGCCAGTGATAAATGAATGTTAAACAAAAGATGCATGTATACCAAAATTATTTGTACCAATGCTTTTTGTGTTAGCTAGGAATTAGAAATAAGGTTGATTCTCACTGTTTGATGACTGAACAAAATGTTACGCATGAGAATAATGGAACATTACTGCTATGTTAGAAATTATGATTATGACAAATAAAGAGAAGCCTGGAAAGACTCAGATGAATACTGCAAAGGGGAAAACAATATAATATCACAATGGCAACATCAATAAGGAAAAAAATAAAACAATTGATACTGAGTGCTATAAATCTATAACATCAAAAAAAGCCTTTAAAAACTATTTAAGAAAGTTCTTCCAACTTCTTTGCAGCATTTGAAGGTTGTGGCTGTAGAATAATCAGTCTTAAAAATATTTTAATTAGTTTTACTTAGTTTTTTCCTTAACTTTAAGAGATTTTTTCTGAATATAGTAATATAGGAATATAGTAGACTATTACAGTTATTTACAAACAAAAGTTATTGATATTTTATTGATATTTTAAAAACAACAAATTTACAAAAGATCATGGTAGACATTGGGAACCAAAATATAAAAATTAAACAATCCCTGCCCCTGGGTAGCTTGGATTCTAATAGAGGTAAACAAAATGCAAATCAAATTGCTTTCCATTTCAGAGAGGAGGGAAGGAAGCAGGGAAGGAAAACAATTTGGATATGGTGATTTGAAAAAATGTGTTAAAATTGTCATTTCATATCAGGAAAACATTTTTAAATAAAAAAGAGATTAAATTTTTAAAGCAAACAAATTAATTTTGGCATCCTTTTGAATGTAGTGATAGGGCATTGGCAAGGAATAATAATCCAGAAAAGGAGATTGAGAAATTAGACAGGAGGAAAAACAGGAGCAATGGATGCTGTACCAACCCAGACTGGTGGTAGCAACCCCTCAAAATATTCAAGTGTCAAATCCTAGGGAAAGATCAAGAAGATTGACCATCACACTATTAATTAATATAGATGGAGACATTACAAATTGCAATCAGTCATACTGAATTTTGAGAATACTTTTCATCATCAATTTAAATTAAAAATAATTTTACCAAGTATATTCTTCTAGGCAAACCTAGCACAAACATTATCATTACTATTTCACAGCAAAGAAACCAAGATATAAATGCAAAATAACTTAAACATAATCAAATAACTAGTACGTAGAAGATCAGGGATTAGAACCTATTTTTTTTATTCTATGCCATTAATATTTCTTCTCAGATCTAATCTTTGGATTTGAAAGGAATTTTTAAGGATTTTGAGTCAGAAGAACTGGATTTAAATCCTGGCTACACTATTTGTGTGAGCTTGGCCAAGGTCTTTTATGGGATTTGAATTTTTTATATGCCTTATTCTTGTGTGTAAAGTAGGGGAGTTGGATAAGATGATTTTTATGGCATCTTTTTTTATAGCTCCAAATAGAAATTATAATGGCAGTACTACATTACCCTCCAATAATATTACATAAACAACAACACACACATACCTGATTTCTTCTATCATAAGAGCAGAGTCCAAGGAAAAAACCTTGTCTGAGACTTTGCTGTATATTTAAAATAATAAAAACTTATTGGGGAAAGAAGACCCAGAACCACATTTACTGCTTAGTATCTATATGATCTTACACAGGCCAACTAGTTCTTAAGCCTCAGTTTTCTTATCTGTAAAAAAGGAGGCAAGGATTTAATGGTCTCCAGTCCCTTTGTGGGACTTAATGCTATTGGGCCAATTCACCATCCTTTATTCGACTTACATCATCTATTATTGCTATCTATGGATTATATTTACACATTCACATATAGCCAGTGGCAAGGAGAGGAAAAAAATCTAGAGCAGCAGTCAGTGGTCCTGAATATTGGATTTTACAATCCACTGAGCTAATACTTAACCACCACACCAAGCAGGTGGAGTTTGAGGCCCATTGAGCACTGTGAATTTTTCCAATGCATCACGATTACTGAAACACCTGGGCTAAATAACTTTGCGCTGATCCACTGTGAAAATTCCCAGAGTGTTCAATAGTCCTTGAAATTTCTCATTTCTACCTTGGGGCAGAGTGGCGGCACATTAGCAGGCATGTAAGGACATTGGTTCAAGGCTCTGTAGCACCCACATACAAGAGAGACTCTGCTGGGCTTTCCCTGGGTCTCTTTGCCTTTATTTCCATGATTTTGTTAGGTCATTGTCAATGTGTGAAACTGAGCTTGTTATTAAAATGTGTTCTGCAATCACTGAATGCTACTTACAAGAGTATCTTGTAATGTCCTTTTAGAAGAAACTGTTTTAGATGATAGTGCCTGTTAAGATAAACTTTGATTTGATTTCCTTTATCCTATTCTATCTATATCCACATATAGCCAGATATTAGATATCTCTCTCTCTCTCTCTCTCTCTCTCTCTCTCTCTCTCTCTCTCTCTCTCTCT
>NC_058130.1:22791804-22824214 GCF_016433145.1 Gracilinanus agilis | reverse complement strand
TTTATTTGAAAATTTCCTGTTCATATCTTTAGACAAATTTTCAATTTAGAGATAGTTCTTTCTTTTCATCCATTCATAGCAATTCCTTTTATGTCTTTGATATGAGACTTTCATCAGAAATAATTGCAGCAAGGAATTTTCCCCTTGGTATTACTCTTTTTACTTTAGCTTTATTGAATTTGTTTATGCAAAAATGTTTTAATTTTATGTAATCAAAATTATCTATTTTAACTTCTTTGATCCTCCCTATTCCTTATTTGATCATCATCTCTTCTTCTTTTCATATATATGAAAGATGATTTTCCCATTTCTCTAATTTGTTTACGATGTGATCTTTTACATCTAGGTTATGAATCCCTTTGGAGTTTATCTTGGCATAAAGTATGAGAGGTTGGTCTATATCAGTCCTTTTCCTATACTGCTGTCTAATTTTCCCAGCAGTTTGTAAGAAATAATGAGTTTTGTCTACTAGTAGCCAGGATCTTTGTATTTATCAATTACTGGTGTACTAGATAAACTTACATCTCTATATTTGGTACTAATTCTGTTCTCCTGATTAATCTCTATAGTTTAAGTGCTACAAAATTATTTTGAGAATTACTACTTTGTAGTGTGGTATGATATTTGGCACTAGGAGGTCCCCCTTTCTAAAATTTTTTTATCATATCTCTTGAAATTTTAGACCTATTTTTTTGTCTCCGTATGAGTATAGGCCAAGAAGAAAGAGTTGTTTCCTTTTGTAGATAATATGATAATGCACTTAGAGAACCCTAGGGAATCAACTAAAATTATTTGGAGTGTTTAATAACTTCAAAAAGAGTGTAGGATATAAATTATGCCTAAAAATCATTTCTATTTCTACATACTATCCAAAAAATCCAGTAGGAAGAAGAATATAAAAAATTGTGTCTAAAAAAGAACAACCTACAGATAAAATACTTGCAGGTCTAGCTACAAATGCTTGCCTCCCGCCTGACTTGTTGACTATCTCTTCTTTGATTTTAGAACTTCAATTTTTGTATACAACTATTATATGAATAAATCTACAAAACATTGTTTAAGGAAGCCAAGAGAACCAGATATTAGAAATACTAATATTATCGACAGGCTGAGACTACGTAAAAAATAACAATACTGTTTTAATTAATTTACCTATTCAGTTCCACACTAATCAAATTACCAAAAGGAAACGATTAACTGGGAGTCCTGAAAATATTTGCAGCAAGTTTCTATAATAAAGGTACCATTTCAAATAAGTATGTACAGTTTCACTTATTCCGTTTACATATATGTAGAAATGCCTTTATATGTTCTATACATATTTCACATATATGTAATTGATTTAAATTTACAAGAATAAGAGACATCCACCAATCTATGAATAGACTGATCAAGCAGTAAACATGTGCCAGGTACTGTACTTAGTGTTGGGGGTATGAAAAGGAGCAATAGACAGTCTCTGCCATCCAAGAGCTTACAATCTAATAATGATCAAAATCTATTGGCATGTAGTTACCAAGAAGAGAAATCCAAGGTACGCACGGCCAAATGGCAAAAAATACTCCAAATTACTAATAATTAGGGAAATTACAATTAAAGCTACTCTTTTGCTCCCTGCTCCCATCAGATTTGCAAAGTTGACAAAAGAAGGAAAATAACATGTTTGAGGTACTCTGAGGACAGAAGAAAATTGATTCACTGTTGATAGAGCTGTGAACTGGTCGAGCCATTCTGAAAAGCAATTTCGAACCATGTCCCCAAAGTTCCCAAGCAGAACATGCCTTTTGATACAGCTAAACCGCTCTGCAGAATATATCCCCAAAGAGATCAAAGAAAGAGGAAAAACTCCTTTATAACAGGTTTATAAGAGCTCCTTTGATAGTGGCAAAGAACTGGAAACTAATGGAATGCCCATCAACTAGGGCTTGGTGGACTAAATTATAATATTGAATATAATGGAATACTATTTTGCTGTAGTTCCTAGCAAATAGTTGGCCTATTGACTGACTGAATAATTGTATAAAACTATTGGAAGAAATGGTTTCAGAGAAATTGTGTATGAATTAATGCAGAGAAAAATGAGAAGAATCATGAAAGCATTATTTATATATTGTTATATAATAAAAATAGCACTACTGAAAAATTCAAAAATTTAAGAACCTTGATCACAATGATTAACTATGATTTCAGAGGCCTGAAGATGAAGAATGATGTCCACTTCTTGAAAGAGAGTTGAAAGAATATATTTGCAGAAATATGTTTTTGGAGGTGGTCGGTGTGGGGATTTTTTTTTGCTTGTTATAAGAATTTTGTTTATCCCTTTTTCCCCCAGCAAGCTGTAAAGGATAAGAAAAGGAAAAATAGTTGATTAAAAAATAATTCCAGGAAAGTGAAAAAATCAAAATGTATTGACACAATGGTTAAAGTATATAAAATAGTACTGGAAGAAAAAAAAGTGGCACAAATGAATTTTTGTAAATAAAGTAGGGGAAATTGTGCCCATTTCCATACCTAAAATTGCTGAATTTAATAAGTTTCTTGATACCTACATAATTTCACATTTAATCTTTTTTGAGGAGAAAATTTCCATAGCATTTTATTTTTCTTACAGAACTGCTAGACACATCCCAAGGAACACCAGGGGTCTACTGAACAAAGCTTAGGAAATGTGGCAGTAATATATGCACTGTGGCTACAGTTAATTTAAGTAAAGATGTGAACTCCAAGACACATCGTCTAATGAGAGAGGATGAACTCTGCCTCCAGGCAGGTCTCACACAGAGCTCAACACTAATGAGGAAAGCTTATATTTACATAGCGCTTTGCAGTTACAAATCACTACTGCCTACACGTATGTATGTGTGTGTGTGTATGTGTGTGTGTGTGTTTTAAACTGATCTTCTAATAATCCTGTAAGGCAGGAAGTGTATATGTGACACCTATCAAGGCCCCACAACAAATCTAGTTTCAGAAGTTGTGAAATTAGAATCTGTTACCCTTAAAACTATGATTCCCAGCAAAACTATGATCCCTAGAAACCCACTCACTTTCTGTTGAATCTGTTACCCTAAAAACTGTCATTCCCAGCAAAAAACTACAAAATTCATTAGCTGTGTGACCCTGGGCAAGTCCCTTAAGTTCTCTGCCTCAGTTTCTTGATCTGTAAAATGAGCATAATAATAGCATCTATCTCTCAAGATCATAAGGTCAAAATGAAATATTTGTAAAGCACTTTACAAACCTTCAAATACTTTGTAAATATTAGCTATTATCATTGATACTATTTTTTTCCACTGTCACATTGAATGTTGAATGAGTGTTGAAGTTTCTATCCTTCCCCTGGCTACAGGTCAATCCTTAATTTGATTAGCCCAGATAAAAGATTTGTCATCAACTAGAGAATCTGAGCACGTGATCTTCTCTAAACTAAGGGAACAAATAGCCAGTCAATGGTTATTAAATGCCCACTAAGTTGAAGCCTCCAGGTATACAAAAAGTGACAAAAGATAGTGCCTGTCCTTGAGAGGCTCACAATTTAATGGAGGGATGGAAATAAATCCTGATCAATGACACATGTAAAACCCAGTGGAATTGCGTGTCGGTTATGGGAGGGGAGGGAAAGAACATGAATCATGTAACTGTGGAAAAATACTCTAAATTAATTAATTAATTATTACTTTTTTATTATTATTAATTTTAATTAAAGAAATTAATTAATTAAATGAAATAAAAAAAATAAAAGCCAATTTAATGGAGGAGGCAACAAATATGTACAGACATATATATTCTATATTTTTATATATTTTATACATATCTTGTATATGTATATTTTTATGTCTATATAATAGGATAAATAGGAAATAATTAACAGATAAGAATGAATAATAATTCAATAATAAGAATAGAAAGAAAAAAAGAATTGAATTTTGGTTGGAGTTGGAAGGAAACCAGAGAAACCAGTTAATGGATATGAGAAGTGTTCTAGACTTGTAGAACAACTAGAAAATATATCTGGAACTGAGAGATGTTGGGTCTTGTTCATGGTACAGCCAGGAAGCCAGTGTTACTGACTCAGAGAGTAGGAGATGGGGATTAAGGTATTAAGACTGGAAAGGTTATTGGGGAATAGGGGTTTTATCACCAACTAGGGGATTTGTATTTGATCTTGGAGGCAAAGGGAACCACTGGACCTTATTGAGCAAGAAGGGCAAATGGTGCCCCCAAACAGAATCAATAATCTGTTTGTTGGATGTGAGATATCACTCTCATATAAGTACAAAAAAGGCTTAGAAGCTTTGGGACATCTCACTCAATGGGTTTATCTTTAGAGATGAAGATGTTATTGCTGCACTATTATTAATATGGTTATCTGTTTTGAGTTGTCTTTCCAGGGTTGGGAATGTTTCTTCTGTATAGGAACTTGAAAGTCATCTAAGTTTTTTAAGATGTGGAAACTAAGGTTCAGAGAGTTGAATTGATTAGCTCATGGTTCTATTGCTAGAATGTGACCAAGGTAGGACTTGTACAGAGTCTTGTGACTTCCACTGCAGTACATGTCATGGTAGATTTGTAATGTGACCCAGGCTTCTCTCCCCTCCTTATCTTTTATGTATTCCATTTCCAACCTATTTCATTTTGGATTGATTATAAAATGTCTTTCCTCATTGTTGTTGTTCAGTTATTTCAATTATGTCCAACTCTTCATGACCTCATTTGGGCTTTTCTTGGCAAAGATACTGGATTTATTTGCCATTTCCTTCTCCAATTCATTTTACAGATGAGGGAACTGAGACAAACAGGGGCAAGTGATTTGTCCAGGGTTACTCAGCTTATAAATGTCTGAGTTCAGTTTTGAACTCGGGAAGATGAATCTTCTTGACTCCAGGCCAGGCACTCTTTCCTCATGGACCTCTCTTTGTTTCATTAAGTTGTTCTTTCTCTTGAGTTTATTTGCTAGTCCATTTCCCCATCTCTTCATATTATTACTTGAATGGATAGATGCTCTTTGGGCAGGGAACCCCTGATAAGGATTTAGGTCTCAAGTTGGTGTTCAGAGTACTACTAATATCAGATATGACATGATATTATCTTTTTTAAAAATCCACTTTTGACGAGTGACTGAGATTTCTGTAGGATGATCATTGAACAAACACTTATTGAGTGCTTGAGTGAAATCCTGTGCTAAATGACATGAGGAGGTATAAAAATTAGATAAGAAAGGTTCTCAAGCTCCATAGAACCTACAGTTAGTATAGAACTAGGGCCCAAACATAGATGCCAAAAAGAAAGAAAGTAGTGTTTGGATTCTGACGAAAGAGGTTATTACTGGGTATGGGAATCTCAGGAATCTTGGTGGAATAGTTAGAATTGCACAGAATTTCCAAGTTGGAAGTCATCTAGTCTACTGCCTTTAAGAGTATCCCTTCTGACATACCTAATAAATGGCCTCATAGACTTTGCTTGAAGTCTTCTTCTGAGGGAAAACTCATTACCTATGAAAACATTCCATTCCATTTGCTCAAAGGTAGTTCAGATTGTTAGGAATTTCTTTTCTCATGAAGCCTTAAACATGAATAGTCTCAAAATAAGCTAGGAATTCAACCACAAAGAAAAGGAGGCATACTATTCTGGGCATAGTAAAGTTACAGAGGTCACATGTACATGTATGACCTAGAAAAGGTCTGTTTATCTGAGTTTTGTCTTTCTGAGTTGGGTAGGGACCATGCCATCTATTTCTCTAGACAGTAGGAAGATGTATGGTAGATAGAATCGGGAGAGGAAATGAATATAGAGCCAAAGTGCTTGTGCTTAGATTACGATTCTGCTACTTACTAGCTGTGTGATTTTAAAAAGATGATTTTCCTTCTTTGGACCTCAGATCTTTTATCTGTAAAATGAGGAAGGGATGGACTAGATGGCATCTAAAATACCAGACCTAAATCTAAGATCCCAAGAATTACGCCGAATCTTCTTAAATTAATATATTTTTTTAAAATGAGAGAAGAGAAGCAAAGATTTCCCTAGATGATTTATTAAAATGCTTATTAAAAATGCAAATAGTTTTGCTTTTGTTGGGCCAACACCACCTGCTTGCTTGAGAAGATACTAAGCACATCAATACACTTTCCTCATGGCTCCAGAGGGAGATTATTATATCATCCTTGCTTCCACAATTGTTTTGCATTTCGATATTACCTTTTCACAGAGACCCTTGAGGATGGAATGTTTGAAAAATACCTTCCACAGACCTATCTATTTGAGAAGAAACTTTCTTTTCTCATTTGCATCAATTTCCTCTGCCCACTCTTGTAAATATAGCGTGTAAACTCCCATTAGAATTAATGGCATTTTCCCTCCCTAAAACGTTAGAATTTGTAACGATATCATATCAGCTCCTAGTGGGACTTTGCAAGGATAATGGAAGCATGATGTGCTTCCAAAACTAGGTCCCGGAAGCCTAATGACTCTGAAAGCACAATTGTGCAGACATTATATTGACTAAGTAACATTAATGCTTGAAATGATTATTATACTGAAGTCATCAAAAATAATAGGATTTTTGCATCACTCTCTTGGAAAGCACAAGCAATGAGATAATGGCAATAAAAGTATGTGTGAGGATCCATGACAAAAGAATACAGATTATGAAGGATTGGCTTGAGTTATTTACCCATCCAAAGGCCTTACTTACCAAGCTAGAGTGTTTGTATCCATGGAGAAACATTATCCACTGACAGTTAATCAAGAAATTTGCTTACCATGCAAAACCAACCATGGACCAGTAGAGATGGTGTGCTCCATTAGCTACCATTACTTTTCCTGGATTCTCACCTTGCTCAGGTGGCCCTCTTATGCAATTAGCGGGGTTAAGTGTGACATATCAGTATTCAGGCTTCATTCACAAGTAAATGAAAAGTTGGCTCCCATCCTGGCCAAAGAGTTTTATTTTCCCTTTGGGTTGCTGAGCCTGAGAAGGTGGGTAAGTGGAACACTGTGGCTGTCTGACTTTTCAGAAAATAGACTTGGCTACCTTATCAATGAAGAGGCATCCCATTGGCAATAGGATGGAGAGCTGGTCTTTATTGGCAGAAGACACTTATTTTCATGGTAATCCAATTTTTAAAATCATACATATTCTAACCAGATATATCAACAATGACCTTTATATGTACCCATCTAAATCACCATGATAAAGGAGATTCATGCATTATTTGCAGACGTAGCTACATCGAATATAGTCCAATCACTTGTGGTCATAGATAAATCAGAAATGTATGTAATGTTGGTTATTTATGGCTGTCTGTATCTAGGATGCTAAAAGCATGTGGGTTACTGCCTGAGCTTTAAGAAGTACTCTGAGTATTTCTATAATGTTTACAAATGTAGGCTAATACCCATAGCATGCAGCTTATGGTTCCAGGACTGACCATGGAATTATTTCTCAGATTTTCATTCAAATATATCTCCTCTGCATACTCAGTGATCAAGTGACACTATCCTCCTTACTGTTTCTTGCACAATATATGTCAGCTTTTGACACTAGCATCTTCACTATCCATTCTCTATGCCTTTAATCTTCTTCTTCCTCATATCCATCTTCTGGGTTCTCTGACTTTCTTCAAGTCACAAAAACTAAAATCTTACTTTTCCCCCTCAATGCTAGTGCTTTCCTTTTGTTGTAAGGAAGGATTAGTGCCTCCTATTCTACTTTTGGATGGTGCTATCTCTTAGGACATTTCCCCTTAGGTTGGTGCCTAAATTGGACTTCCTTCATATTTCATCTCTTGCCATTATGTCCTTCTCTGTGGCCAAGTAGAAGTCTAATGTCCTTCCATGCGACAGTCCTATTCATTATTCTTTTTTGTTTGTTTTTCCAGATTGTATATCGGTACAATTTTCAATAATCATTTTCTGATATTTTGCAATCCATGTTGTCTCCCTTTCTTCTATGTTAATAAAAATAAATGTAATATGTAATAATTAAAATGCTATGTGCAATATTTAGAAATTGATTTTGTTAAATGATATTAGTAAAAAATTATCGTAGTCACCATTTATAAAATTAACTCTCAAGCCACAAGGATGATAGTAGCTTTTAACAATTTAATTTAATATAAATATAATATAAGAAAGAAATAAGGAAAGAATAAAGTAGAAAATTTATTTCCTACCCCATAACTCTAATGTTTGGTCCATAGAATTTCTGATTACTCCCCAACAAGGTTCTGATCTCCATGTGGAAGTCTGATAGTCTCTTCAGAGCAAGAGTCTTACCAGCCCAAGAGGGTGTCTTCCACCTGAGCCACTGATGCTGAATGGAAAAGAAGAATCAATTCCAGCAAACTCATGCCAAAAGCCTTTGATTTCCTCTATGATCTCATCTTTTGTAGCCCTTTTCTCCACGTCCCTTCCTATCTCTCTCTGAGCTGATCTATTCCATCTCAGGAACCAATCAAAGTCTCTCTGACCCTGACCCATAACCCTTAGTTCCTTGTCATGTTCCTTGGGCTCTTAACCTGTGAACTCTGTTTGGAACATTCTAGTCACACTAATGGGATGGGTTGAACAAGAAGAAAGTTCACCACCCTGTGAGGAAGGGGTTCCCTTTACACACTTCCACAGCCCCCTTCCCAGATGGCAGAAAATATAGGATATACATGTGTTATCATGTAATTCATATTTCCATATACATCACATTGTAAGGAAACACATATGGAGTCCACTAGAGAAAAATTCATGGAAGAAATAAAATGAAGAATGGAATGCTTAAATGTATATTCAGAATCCATCAGTTCTTTCTATAGCAGTAAATAGTCTTTGTCTTGAGTCCCTTGGAGTTGTCCTGGATCCCTGCATTTCTGATAATAGCTAAGTCATTCACAGTTGGTCATTCATCAGATTTTGTTGTCTTTACTGCTTACAGACAGCTCAATTTGTTGTTGGTAAACTATTGCACCTTTCATGTATCCACCATGGGCCTTTTCTTCACCCTTTGTTAGGAAGGGTTGGAGGAGAGAAGAAAAAATAACTAAGGAAATACACATATTTCCTTAGTACTTTTATTGCCCATATGTGGAGAAACCAATGGGAAGGGCAATGATATTAACGTACAAATATATTTGTGTTTTATTTAAAAATAAAATAATATATATTTATTCTATGTGCCATTTCCTCCTCTCTCATTGCTCACTTCTTTCAGTGATAATATTTAGCACAGTGCCACCACAAAGTAAATATTTAATAAATACTTATAATAATTATATAACTGTTTTACAACAATACACAATTACAACAATATAAAATAAGTCAATAATAATGTCAGTCATTCAGTTGTGTATTAATTTATTGACAGGAAGCTTTTATCCCCTCTTTTGGGTTGGCTATTAAGAAGAGAAGTGATTTTTTTTGTGGCTTATCTGGCTTTGGGGAACAAGGATTAGCTGTCATAGTTCTTTATGTAAGGAGTGAGAATTCCATTATGGCTGAGGAGAGAAGCTTAAAAAAAAGGCATACTTACATGCTGCCATGATACTATGTCAGCCAGCAGTTAGACCATGTTCTACAGGCAAGCCTTGGCACGGCCCTTCCACAAACAAAGGCATTGCTTTCCAATCAGCCAAAAGGCCTAGGGCCAATGGTGTTGTCTCATCTTGCCACCTCCTCCGAGTGTCATCCTTTTTCTCATAGCAGCCAACCACTAGCTATGCTTTGGGGTAGGGATAAGGAGGGAAAACTTGGTCTAGTTTCATTTTCTGTTCTTTACATCATAAAATAAAACTGAGCAGCAAGTGGCCTCTTAGTCTTTCTGGCAAGAATCTTCTTTGATTCCAGGCCTTCCAGAGTCAGACACTGAACTTTCCTACATGGGGAGGCAACTCCTATATTTTTTTAGCTTGAGCTGAGTCAGCTCTAATTTATAACTCTGATAGTCCTTCTGTCCCCATTCATAATGGTTTCTCTTTTGACCTTGGAATTTCAGCTCTGAAATTTTCAGCCCTGAAATACTACAGCTAGAAGATTTTGTTCTTCCTTAGTTTTTCTTCCCAAGACCATAGATTTAGCAATGGAAGGAAGAGTAGAACACATCTAGTTCAACTTTTTCATTTTGTAGTTGAGGAAACTGAGGTCCTAGGATATGAAATGATATGTCCAGTGTCACTGATCATGTCAGAGATGGGTGATTATCCATATGTCCTCTAACCCCAAGGCTATCTCTTTTTCTGTGTTACTCCACTATATGAATAAATACCCAACTCTGAACTAGGAAAGATCAAAAGCTCAATCTTTCTCTCAGATGTTTCTTCAAATAAGAATAGAGTGCCTCTTTTATCAGAGGCTCTAAGCCAGAGTCCATCTGGAAGATGTACTATGTGTCAATATTCTCCATTCAGAGACCATGAATTCTACCAATCCAACCCAGTTAGCACTGAAAGATTCTATCTTCGGAGGACTGAGATCTAGAAGGGATGATTTAGTCCAGCTGCTTTACTTTATAGATGAGGAGAGTGAGGTCCAGAGAAATGGGTATCAACTACTATGCAGGATCACAGATTTATTCATGAAAGGGACCTTAAGTTTCATCTAGTCCTCATTCTGTAGATGAGAAGACAAGCCTAGAAACAATAAGTTATCCATACAAACATAAGGTAAGACATAGCAAGAACAGGATTTGAACTCAGATCATTTGACTGTAAATCCAGCATTTTTTTCATTCAACATTCTTCCTTTCCAATGCAAAATCTCTCCCTTTTAATTCAATATTCTTTCCACTAACCTACACTGTCTATCATTCTCTTTTCACATTTAGACTTGAAGACATAGAATCACGGAATTTAATTAGAAAGCATCTTAATAGGCATCTCTTTGGGAGACAATGGAGGAAAGAAGGGCTTGGTGTGTGTAATGCAAAAGATGCAAGAGTGGCTATCCCTTTTATTCCTCTCCTATTATCTAAATCACCTTTTACCCCTCTGTCACTCACAAGGGAAGGAGAGCACCCCCAAATTTAGTGTCCCCCTTTTATTTATCACATGTGTTATGGTCCATGAAGTCATGAAGAGTTGGACATGACTGAACAAGTGAACAACAACCACAGCCATCCAATCTTATCCACACCTGAAAAAGCATTGTATGTGCAACTTCCCCAAAAAGTGGTCAGCTGTGTTGTGTGCAGATGCAAAGCATGGAATTCCTGCAAAGGTACAGGGAGAGCCTCACCCAGAATTCCAGGGGACCCCCCTGGAGAACTTTGGGTGAGGGGCAGTTGAGAAGGATTGAAGACAGTTAATTGGTGGGATTGGATGTGAGCAGAGACTCTGCTTGATTCTCCCGACTTGGGGTTTCTCTTGAGAAACCATTGCAGGATAAGCTAGTGATTTCTACTCATAGGATTAGCCTATTTGTTAGTACTATTCTTCATTACTATAATTATATAATTATTTAGTAATTAGAGAGTTAGATATTTATCTATAGCAAGAGAGCCAGTTTTAGTTAAATGCTTCCTCTCCTCCAGTGAGGAGGGGGAAGGGGGCATCAATTTAACAGTTTAGGGTCACCTTTCATTTATCCTAAACCCTTCATTAATTTCTATAATTTTCCTTGTTAATTCCTAATATAACTTTTTACCTTCAAAGCTGTGCCTGATAATTATTTGGAAGATACTTACAATTCAATCTGAACTTCTAGATTGAATCCTGTTGGCTGCCAGTTTAAGATCTCCTCTGTCCTCAACAGTTAGATAAATATTTTCTATATATCTCCTCTAACTGACCTGAGAGGAATATAAATTTAAGAAAGAAACATTATTGGGGTTTCAGCCATAACAGAAACTCACCAGAAGAATCTTATTCCTGTCTTCATTACCAACTGAAGCAGAAGCAGTTAGAGGGGGAGGGGTTTGAGAATCAGGAGTGTTTTACCCCTCCTTTCCTCACTGTAGCCTGTCAATCTCTGGCTCTTGACTTAAAGCTATATTTGGCCCTGAAACCATTTATCTGCTTCTCCAAACTATCTGTTATTAAAATCATAACAGCTGGGGCCTATGTGAAGCCCTATGTTGAGTGAGAAGCTCCTATCTCTTGAGGTGATCCCTTGTATTTTGGGTTAGCTCTCCTTATTTGAGAGTTTCTCCTTATAGAAAGCCTTTAAACCATTGCTTCTGGCTCTGTATTAAGTTAAGGGTTGACCCTTAAAGTTAACCTTGCTTCTTGTTGGTTTTCTTTCAGTCTTCAAATCTAACTTAGTGCTTCTCTGTATGAGAAGAAAGGGGGAAGGAAGGAAAGCAGGTATATTAGCATGTGAAAGGAAAATAGATTATAGATTTAAAGCTAATGGGAATCCCCATTTTATTATTACCAGATGAGGAAACCAAAAAAAAATGACTAACTTGCCTAGAAACATATCTAGTCCTCCTCTTTTTACTATACTTTCCCAATAGGAAGAATTTTTTTAAAATTAGAGTATTCCAGTAGAATGTAAACCTTTTAAGGGAATGACTGTTTTTTGTTTGTTTGATTGATTTTTTTGTTATTGTTTTGTTGTTGTTATCTTCATGACTCTAATGCCTAGCAAGCATCATGCAAAAAGTTGATGCTTAATAATTACTTGTTGAGTTGACAAGAGTTGAGTTGAAGGAATCTCAAAATACTCTTGTAGAATTGGTTCACGGTTTCCAAGGAAAAGATGACCAGGAGTTTCAGTATTTGCAGCCAAAGTCCAAGCTTGCCAACTCACTTCCCATTTTAGGGTCCCTTATTTTGGGAACCTAAATAAAACTAGCCTTTTTGAGTTAAGGTTAGAACAATAAATGAATCAGTCCACAAACAATTATTAAGCACCTACTTTGTTTCAAACACTGTGCTAGGTACTGAGAATACAAAGGCAATAAATGAAACAACGCCAGTTTTCTAGGAGTCTACTTCCTTTGGGTTATGCAGATTTTTGCCTATCATTTTTTAAAAGCCCTTAACTTCTCTCTTAGAATCAATATTAAGTTTTGGTTCTAAGGGAGAAGAACAGTATGGACTATGCAATTGGAGTTAAATGACTTGCCCAGGGTCACACAGCTAGGCAGTGTCTGAGGCCATATTTGAATGCAAGACTTCTCCAGGACTGTCTCTCTATCCACTGAGCCACCTAACGGCCTCTGCCATTGTTTAATGAGAGACCTAGAATCACATGGCACTGCCAGGTTGGACATCTATTTAACTTAGGTCACTTCTACCTATTCCTCCTTGTATTTTTGAACCAAAAAAAGAAACATTTGGGGGTTTCCTGACATTTTCATAGGCTTCGAGAATGATGAGTCTGAGGATATATCCCAAAATATTATGATTCTAGATCTCAATTGGGAAGGGATGTTATAGGACATCTAATCCTATTCCCTCATTACATACACATGAAATCTGAGCCTTTGGGAAATTGGGCCTTGTTTAGGGTATTCTAGGTCATAAATGACAGAGAAAGGATTTGAACTGAGGTCCTCTGACTCCAAAGCCAGCATTTTTGCCATGATCTGATTCTCAATGCAAACAGTTTATTGGAACTCTTAGTACTGTTTAAGACTAATTATAATTCTTGAGGGGAAAAAGCTTCCCATCCATTTTTGGAAATGGTATGCATTTTACAAGGGAATATTCAGTGCAGAAATAGAAAACAATGGGGCTGATTTTTGTAAATGGTTTCTATAATCCAAATCCTGAATCTCAAAATTCCCATGTGCATATGTGTATATCTATCTGCATCATAGATGTGTGTATGTGAATATATAAATATGGGGTATATACATCGATATTTATTTATGCATATATATATATATATATATATACTTTTGACTCTCTTCATCAAAAACGTTTGAAGACACATTTCCTTGTCTTCCCTTTGAAATTCCAATTGTGCCATGGCATTCATCTTTTTGGCTCATAAGATTATAGATCTAAAGACTGAAAGATCTTAAAGAAAGACCTGTATTCAACCAACTCCTTTTACAGATAAGGAAAATGAGGCACAAAGAGGTTATACAATTTGCTCAAGATTGCACAGCTAGTAAGTGTCAGAGGTGGGATTTGAATTGAGGTCTTTCCTGCCTAAGCCCAGCATCTACTGCTACCACAGCAGACCTGTAAAAATGAATTCTTTAATTTCTTTAATTTTACAGAGGTCCTGAAGGTCCTCTTACCATAGAGATGTGTAGGGATTAACCAGCCCATAGTGACAGGAAGGAGAAACCATAGAGACAGAAAGGAGGAACAATATAGACAGGAAGTGAGGTAGAAAAAGGGTAAGTGCCAGCTTGAGTTGATTTAGGGCTGGCAATTGCTGACACTTAGGGCTGGTAGTTGCTGGGAAGTTGGCTGCTGGGCATGAGTTGGTGGTTGACATTTAGTTGCTGGAATATGAAGGCAGGCCTGAGTTTACTGAGAGGGCTTTTGGCTTTAGCCTTTAGAGGGCTTTTTTGCTTTTGGGTTTTGGGCTCTTGGTTTGGGCTATTACATTTTTTTCCTTTCTTGAACTTTTTGGAAGGTGGCTGGTTTTTGTTTAAAGACCTAATTGGGGTTGGATTAAACATTGATTGGGTTGGTTTTGATTGAGCTAAATTGGTTTGGAACTTTGAAGGGTGGTTGTTGGTTATAGGTAGATATAGGCAGTTTTAGGTTGTAATTATAGGTAGTTATAGGATAACTGGTATAGACATTAGGAAATGTCTTTCTCTATATTTCTCTACTATATTCATTTTACTATATTCTTTACTATCTTTTGAAATTAAACTAAATTTTAACTGTTAAAAGGTACTAGAAGTTTTCTTTTTTTTGGCATAAAGAGATATTATTAATTTACAACTCTACTATATTCTCATTAAAACTTAAGTTATTAAAAGCTGCTCTCTTATATTGTCAAAACCCCTTTTTTAATCCATACACACCTCTCCTTATGATTCCTGGTGCTCTGTTTAAAGAAAGCCTTGAGGAAAAACCACAGCTCTCTGCTAATGTAGGAAAAAAAGACATTGGAGTTTACAGATTTGCAATCAAGGATGCTGGTAATTGAGCTAGCAGCTTTGTTTCTGAATGTGGACCTCTGTGTGATTGCAGAAGAACCCAGTAGCCCTACACAGATCTGAGTATGATGCTTCCACTTCCCTGGTCATCAAGGAACACAAGGGAGATGGAAATCCAGATGGACCCTACCCCTGGTCAGGTCACTTAAGGAGAACAGCATTAAGTTCTGGGCAATATATTGGTAATGTTATTAGCACACTGGAGGATATTCAGAGGAAGATGACAAGGATGCGAAGGAATGAGAGATTATGCCATAGGAGTACTGGTTAAAGGAATGTGATAATGTTTATCCTGGAGAGAAGAAGCCTTAAGGGGAACATAGTAACAGCCTTCCAGTATGAGAAGATCTAGCAAATGGGAGAGGAATTGGCTTTATTTTGCTTAATCCCAGAGTATAGTAACACTAGGAGAGGAGGATGGAATTTGAAGGAAACACTTCTCAACAATCAGGTCTCTCCAAAAGTGGAATGAGCTGCCACAGTAGGTAAGGGATTCTCTCTGCCTGGAGGTTTTTGATAAAATGCTGAATGATCAGTGATTTGGGATCATTGTTGTAGAGGGCATTGCTATTCAGGTTTGGGTTGGACACCATGGTTTCTGAGCTCATTTTTAAGATTCTGTGATTCCATGAAACACTGGGGGGCTGGTGGGAGGTCCTTCTAGATAACTTTGGTTATTACTGTGCTACATTGCCTTCTATTTCACCCACCAACATCAATCCATATTTTGTCTTTTAGTTAACCAATGAATTGATACTGTGTGTCTTAAGGTAGTTTGACCATATTTATAGAGTATTGACCTTAGAATCAGGAAGACATTTTTCATAAGTTCAAATCTAGCCTCAGATATTTACTAGCCATGGGACCCTGGGCAAGTCCCTTAAGCCTGTTGGCTTCAGTTTCCTCATCTGCAAAGAGAAGGAAACGATAAACTTCAGTATCTTTGCCAAGAAAACCCCAAATGAAGCCATGAAGACTTAAACACAACTGAAAAGAGTGAACAACAGCCATATGGGTATAGAAGCATGACGACGGTTTTCTATAGTCAAGATCAATGGCTTATATAAGCTATTTGAGTTTGAAGAGGAGTTAAACTCTTCCCTACTTCTATTTTTCCTCTGTCACTCCTGTGACCCCTTCCTAGTTAGCATTTTACGTTAGGACTTGAAGGTTCACATCTATTATCTCATTTATTTCTTATAATTGTGAACAAGTGTCATGGCCTGGAGTCACACAGATAGTAAGTATCTGAGACTGGAATTGAGCTCAGAATTTCTTTATGCCAAATTCAATGTTCTATCCACTATATCACATAGTGGTCTGTGCCTTCCTTCATTTTTGTTTTTGTTGTTTTATTTTTTACTCAATTCAATCTAATGCATATTTGTTATTGTTCACTATGTGCCAGACATTTTTTGAGCATCAGGTGGTCATTATCATGGACAGAGTCTTGAACCTGGATTCCAAAAGGCTTGAGTTTGAATCTTACCTCAGAAGCTTATTAGCTTTTGACTCTGGGCAAGTCATTTTACTATCTCTCACCCTTAGTTTCATTGTGTAAAATGAGTTCAATAATCACAGTTACCCCCCAGAGTTGCTGTCAGACTCAAATGATATAACATAGGAAAAATTCTTTGCAACCTCAAAGTACTATGTAAATTCTCAAAAAAGTAGTAGGATCAGGAAGAAGAAGAGGAGGAAGAGAAAGAGGAGGAGGAGTGACATAAAGGAGAAAAACAATTTCTGTAATGTGATAAATGAGAGATTAAAAATTTGATCTCTTTTCCCTGAAAATGTTTTGGAAGCATTCATTATAGATTAGAAGTGAAAGGGACCTCAGAGGCCATTTAATGCAGCCCTCTCCTTTTACTGATGATGAAACTGAGTACTTCTGCCATCATCCATGGAGTGACAGAGGTGAAATCTAAACCCTCCGAGTTCTTCTCTAGTGTCCTTTCTCCAGTAGCAGAGCAGTATTCAACTTTATCTCTGTAGAACAAGTTCCATCTCTGTTTTACTCCTTCCAGTTGTATACAAGGACCTGGAGAACTGTCATGTCTGGAAAACAGCCTCTTCCATGGAGCCAGCTGTGGAAAAAATTCAGTCATGGTTAATTAATTGGTCTAGTCCAATGGAGAGAATGAAGCCATTCTAGTTTTTCTTTAGGTTGCAAAAGCACCCACGAGAGTTTTTATCTGTAAGGATGGAGACTTGAGAGGGAAGATAAAAAGGCATCTGGAAATGGCAACAGAAATGGGCAGGTACCCAAGGCTTTGATCCAGGCAAGCAGGTGTTTGTATCATTTTTCCAAGATTGGCCCATTCAGTAGAGTTGGCCTACTCCTAGAGAGCACTGGGCTCCAGTTGACAGTTTCACAGCACATCTGTTCACATCTGTTTGTTCTTTATGAGTGCTAGCATGATCACATTGCTTGTAATCTCTATCCATGGAACTCTGGTCAGCAGAATGGGATGGAAACCCCTTTATTAAGTACTTTGTGATGAGGGTGTGGCCAATGGAGCTCCATCTTCTATGAGAGAGCTCTGAGGATGAAGCTCCTTTGGCTATGCCCCCATTTAAATTTACTGTAGGACCAAGCACTGTGCTAAACCCTAGCCAGTGGCAAGAGATTAGGGCTTGAAATCACAAAGACAGGAGTTTGAATCTTGTCTCAGAGCTGATCAAATGAGATGAACATATATATGTCATTGAGAATAATAATTAACATGCATAACATGGTACTATTATATAATCTAAATATCAAGTGTTTTGCAAAACTTCAATCATTCTATACATATTAACAATTATTTTTCCCCATTTTTATGGCAAGGTCAGGTAAAACTTTGGCAGAGAAAGTAGTAGGGCAAATGGAAAGGCAAATGGAAAGGCTAAATAAAATGGTCCCCAGTCAATCTCTAATATATTAAGAACTATCCATCCTCCATTAAAGTTTTCTGCTGATAACTCCTCATGACATGGAAATAAATTACTTTGGATTCTTGAGGGCTGTGCCAGTTAAGTTCTGGGAGGTTTTATGAAGGTGAAAAGATAAGAATTATGGATCAGAGATAGGTGCTAGAAGAGATCTTTGAGGCCATGTAATCCAACTCCCTCATTCTAAAAAATGAGGTAAAAATCTTTAGACATGTAAGTGATCTGGCCACATTCACATTGGGTTTAAGAGTTAGAATGGAGGGAAGTTCTGGCACATCTGGTAGGGATAAGAAAATCAATATCTAGTTGTCAGTGGGCACCATTAGCCTAGCGGGAATGGGAAAAGGAGGGAATGAGAGTTGTTTGGTAAAAGGAAAGATGCATTTTTTCCCTTTGGTGACATCAGGTAAAGATAGTCTGTCTTCCTGCTATCCATCCACTTGTGGTGTGAGGTGGGCAAAGAAAAAGTTTCTGTCTTTCTACAGTAACCACTAGAATAGGTGACAAACTGTACTCCAATGAGTAGCTAGAAGCTCTCCATTGTCAAAGGAGAACTGGAAACAGCTGGTTATTTCTGGGAAAAAATATGTTTTCTCCAAAGAACTTATTCTCCTATAGATGGACTTCATTTTCTCTAGTATATTAAATGCCACCTCCATTATTCTTTCTCCTCTTGAGAATCATCTTTTCTGATATTTACTAGGGCCAAGGATTATCTAAGTCTGCTATCCAAGGTCCTACCCTCTAAATTCAGGAGACATCCTCAGAAGGTTAGCCAGATTGATGTGAATTGTTTTGAACAGAGGAATTACTAGAATTCTGCTATGGTTCCTTTAGATATTGGTGGAGGGAATATCCACGCAAAGAAGATCATGAAATCTTTGAAATATTGAATTAATTATTGAATTGATTCACATAAATTCAGTGAGCATTTGTTGAGTACTTTCTGTGTGCTAGATACTGTGTTAGTATCTAGTAGATGGAAATAAGAATATGAAATAGCCTCTGACCTTAAGGAAATTATCGTTCAGTTATTTTTCAGTCATGCCCAACTCTTTATGATTTCATACTGGGGTGGTTTATCATTTCCTTTTCCAGCTCATTTTGAAGATGAGGAAACTGAGGACAATAGGATAAACTTGCCCAGTGTCACATAGCTAGGAAATGTGTTGGGTTGGATTTGAACTCGGGATCATGCTACTTTTTGAAGGGTAAAACATCACACTCAGAGACAAGTAAATATCAACTGCATATGAATGAATAAAATGTGATTATAATGGAGATAACACTAACAATGGTGAAGAGGGTCAGGAAGGGCTCTTGTATAGATAGTGGTGAAAAGCAGTTAAATTTTAAAGGAAACTAAGGATTATTAGAAGTAGTGGTGAGCAGGGAAAACATCCTCCAATAAGGAGACCTGTACAAAGGCATGGCGATGTGTGATGGCTCTACTCAGGGCACAACTTCATTAGGCTAGTTCATCTGGAACGCAGGCTAAATAAGTGAGAGAAATTGAAAATTACTTTTGAAAGGTGGTTGGAGCTTGATTTTGAAGGATGCTAAATATTAATTTTAAAAATTAGGATTTTTTCCTACAGGCAATAAGAGGCTGCTGAAGTTTTTTGAGCATGCAAGTTACTGTCAGAATTTGGGAGTTCATCCCCTCAAATGCATGAGTTTTCTTTTCTCTATATTTTGAGAACTAGCCTTCCTCCACTCAGGTTTTCCTATGATGCCCTCTTCTGGCATGGAAATGATTTTGGCTAAGTCAGCTGACTAAACCTCTGTCAGGAGCTACAGAGGTGGAATAGTTTAGATTATGGATTAGAGAGCTAGAATTGGAAGATATCTTTGAGGCTGGGTGGTCCAAACCCCTTATTTTGCAAATGAGAAAACAGATGCCCCTGACAGGTTAGCCACTTGCCTGAGGCAGTGAGCCTCTGAGGTGGGATTTGAACTATGCTCATCTCTCCACAGAGGCAGTGATCCTTCCAGTGTACCATGTAGCTTGAACAATGAACTCACTATGTCTATTGCCCTAGGTCCAGATTCAAGTATAAAGGAAGGCCCATCAGTGGAAAGTTGACCTCTCCTTTTTGTTCTTTTGTTCCCTTTCAGCCAGAGGAAATCCTTAAAGCCATCTAGCCTATGTGGAATGGAATGGACCAAGCATTTACTAAGTGACTAGTGTGTTCCAGGCACTGTGCTAAATTTTACAAATATTTTTCTCTTTTGTTAGAGTGAGATATAAGTTGATGATTGGAAACCAAACACCAATGAAATAATGGATTTTCTTTGGACTACTAAAGTCAGTATTGAGAATGAGAGCATTACTGTTGGTGGAGTTGGGAATAGTCCAGCCATCCTGGAGAGCAATTTGGAACTATGCCCAAAGGGCTATACAAAATGCCACCATTAGGTCTGTACCCAAAGTGACCAAAGAAAGGGGGGAAAGACCTATATCTACAAAAATACTTATAGCAATTCTTTTTGTGGTGGCAAAGGATTAGAAATGGAAAGGATGCCCATCAATTGGGGAATGGATAAGGAAGACATATTAAATGATTGTGATAGATTATAATGTTATGAGAAATAATGAGCAGGATGGTTTCAGAAAAAACCTGGGAATGCATATATGAAGTGTTGCAAAGTGAGCTGAACTAGGAGAACATTTCATGCGGTAACAGCAAAATTGTGTGATTATCAACTGTGAAAGACTTAGCTGCTCTGTTCCATATGATGATCTAAAATGACTCTGAAGGATGCATGATGAAAAATGTTATCTACTTCCAGAGAGAACTGAGGAACTTTGAATGAAGATGGAAGCAGACTTTTTTCACTTTATTATTCTTGAATTTTCTTTGTTTTTTTGCCAGAGGGCCAATTTGTAAAGAACTTTTACATGGTTTCACATGCATGATGTGTATCATCCTGTTTGCTTTATCAATGAGTAGGAGAGGGGCTGAAAGAGGGAGAGAATTAGAAACTCACTTTTTAAAAAAATGACTATTAAATAGGTAAATGATTTCTTTTGAAAACCAAGACTCATTAATTGCATTAAGAGGCCTTTTTACATGAATTCCTTTAAGTGGATTTAAAGAACAACTTGCACAAATGTTTCATAGCATATGGAAGCGTGAATATTTTGATGGAGGCATGGATACTGTGATGACCCAGTAGAATGTAGTCTCGGGGCAACTAGGTAGCTCAGAGGATTGAGAGCCAGACCTAGAGATAAGGGGTCTTGGATGAAAAATCTGGCCTCAGGTACTTTCTAGCTGTTTGACCCTGCGTAAGTCACTTAACCACCCCAATTACCCAGCCCTTACTGCTTTTTCTGCCCAGAAACCAAAACAGAAAAAGAAAGAAAAGAAAAAAGGTAAGGGCTTAAAAAAAAAGAAGAAGTAATCTCTTTAAGGGCAGAGATTTCACTTTTGACTTTCAATCTCTAGGTTTAGCCTGGATCAAAGTAAACTTTAATATATGGTTGATTGCATCTTGGAAGGGAGAATGTGTCCACAGGATGACTTAAGAGATATATAGTAGGGTATGGACGTTCAAAGTCCCCATCCTAGTTGTAGCAATCCACTCTGGAAATAAATGTCTTTCTTCCAACTTTTTCCAACTACTCTGAGTTTCCAGGTCATCACCAATTCCCTCATTTACTTTGTCATACAACATATTAATAGACTTTACAATCTGTACTTCATTTAAAGAGCCAGGGATTATATGCAAAGAATTCTAAGTTAGTTCTCCATCCTCCCTTACTCCCTGTGGTGCCGTCCACTTTCTGGACTGAAGTTTGATCAATAAACACGTTTTCCTGTCTGCCAGGCCTTTCAGTCTTCCAATTAGAAAACCAAAGCTAAACATGCAGCTTTATCATAAAGTGACAGCAGTCAATTCTGGCTCAATGTTGAGTGTAGAACGCTGATTTTTAGGTGTTTGTATAACATAAACAAAGGCACATCAACTTGAAAATCAACAAGGATTTTCTTAGCCAAGATACAGACACAGACTTCAACAAAACATCATCTTTGGCATTCAGAGATGGGTGTTCTTTTCTGGATGGATGGTGGATGAAATAAAGACTTGGTCATCTGCTCCATTGGATCATTAGATTTAATGCTAAATGAGACCAAAGAAATCTTCTACCCCATCCATCTTATTTGACAGATGAAGAAACAGGCACCCAAGATGCATAGTGACTTGTTCAAGTCCCACAGGTAACAAATCTAACAGGTAAAATTCTTCAAAAATGGAATGGAAGGGGCAGCTGGGTAGCTCAGTGGATTGAGAGTCAGGCCTAGAAACAGGAGGTCCTAGGTTCAAACCCGGCCTCAGCCACTTCCCAGCTGTGTGACCCTGGGCAAGTCACTTGACCCCCATTGCCCACCCTTACCACTCTTCCACCTATGAGACAATACACCGAAGTACAAGGGTTTAAAAAAAATGGAATGGACACAAAGGGTTGACTTGTATCCACTTACTGTTCATTCTCACCTCAGAATCCTTTTTTTCCATCAATATTCAGTACTAATTCCTCAAGGAGACCCTTTCTGACTACTGCCACAGTTTTTTGTCAGAACTTTCTTTTTCCTCAAATTATCTTATATTTAAATACTTAATAGTACACACATTACATCCTCTCTGTCCCAATTCAAATGTAAGCTGGTACTATATCTTTTAATTTTTGTATGCCTAGCACCTAATACGATAACTTGGACATACTGTGTGTTTATCATAAGTGTTTATGGAACTGAGTCGCTGGAATCTTGTTGAAAGACTTCAGTTCCTGGAGTCTGAATGCAGACTGAAGCATGCTATATTTCACTTTCTTTCTTCACTTCTTTTTTTTTGTTTGAATTTTCTTCCACAAAATGACTAATATGGGAAAATGTTTTACATGATTGCACATGTCAAATTGATATCAGATTGCTTACCATCTCAGGGAGGAGGGTGGGGAGAAAGAGAAGGAAAGAATCTGGAACTTAAAATTAAAAAAAAAAAAGAATGTTAAAGATTGTATTTACATGTAATTGGGGGAAAATAAAATATTATTAAAAAAAACAAAAACAAAACAAAACAAAAAAATGGAATGGACCACTTTGGGAAATGTTGGGATCACCCTTGCTATAATGGGTTCAAAGAAATGTTAGATGACTAATTTTTATAGAAGAGACTATTGTTAGGGGAAGAATGGATTAAATAGTCTTTGTGATTCTTAAGCCATTAACTATTTGTTATCTGCCCCCATTTGAATGTATGCTTCTTCTGAATAAATATTGTTTAATCCATTGCCTTTGTATCCTTAGCAACTAGTGTAATGCCTGGAATGTAGTTAGTCTTGTAGAAATAAACTTTTGATTGGTTTTTCTTGAGTTCCCTTCTTCTAACAAGGTTAATCCATTCACCTTGGCCTTTGATTTCAGTCCTTCACCCTATTTTGGTAAGACTACATATCTATGTGTGTATGAGAGGAGTATTGAATTCATCTTAATTCACTAGATTTTTGTTTTTAAAATTATTTTTATTGACACTTTTTTATCATCTTCATGTACAAGTACAAATATTCCTTCCACATTGTAGGGATTAGTAGTTGCGGTGCTCCCACTATCTGGAAAATCCACATAAAAATTTTTGCCCCTCCCTTCATCCCAAAGAAGAGCTGAGTTTTTTCTTTTTATTTTTTATGAGGTGTTTGCAGTAAAAAAAATATGTATACTTATGGTATTATAATACATTGATATTATATCATACTTTATATATACATATATTATGCATTTCTGAATTTCTAAACTTTTTCTATGTCATCTGCTGGCCTTCGTGTGTAATCTGAGGCTTCTGCAAAGCTCCCTAAAAATTCCCATTTAATTTTTTATGCCAACCTATGATAAATCAAGCTACAATGGGGAAAGTCTCCATGTGGAAGGGATTCCTGTACATATTTCCCATCTCTTACTAAGAAATCCACTTTTCACTGGTTCTTCTCCATTGCCTGGAATTCATCTCTTGCCTCCCAAATTCCTTGACTTCCTTCAAAATTCAGATAAAATGCCACATTCAACAAAGGATCCTTTCTTTACCATGTTGCTTATACTTTCCATCTGCTGATTAGCAACCCTTCATCTTGGCTGTAACTTGTTTGAACCTAACTGTTTGTAGCTGGTTTTTCTCATTAACCAGGCTCTTCTTGAAGCAGGGAACCTTGTTTACCTTGGTTTATATCTCCAGGGCCAAGAACTTGGTCTTCAAGAATGTACATTTTGGTTCTGACAATAAGATGGCACAGAAAAAAGTCTGCCCAAGATGCAAATAAATACACAAACACCCCCCACCCATCCACATCCACATGAACCCCCTAACACACACAAAGCACTTGCAAAGGAGTATTGGATTAGAAAGCTCCTTGTTTAATGCCTTTGTTAAAACTAGATACCAGTAAATCGGGGTGATGTTAGCTGCATGCCTACCTCAGGAAAGTCATAAGTGATCTTTCAGGCAGTCCCTGCACTCTTCTTGCCTCTACCTTCTGGGTAGCTATTGCCAAACTCTTACTCTAGTAATGGACTCACATTGGCATTTAACAATAAAGAAAACCAATAGCCAGGTGAACAGATATCTCTGAGCAATCCACTTCCAAAGCTCACACTGATCCCAGTCACAAGTCAAGCTCCAAAATTTCTCAGAAGGGCTGCTACCCTTTTGACTTAGTTTCTTTCTTTACCTATATGGAGACCACTTGGAGCCCATTAACATGTGGGGTCCTTCAGCTAGAACTGGAAGGGCCCTTTGAGGAGTCAGGTGGGACAATGAATTGAGCACCCCACTTGGAATCAAGAAGACCTAAATTCAAAACCTTACTCAGACTCTTTAATAGCTTTGTGAGCCTGAGGAAGTTACTGTACTCCTGTCTCAGTTTATCTCTCTGAAAACTATCATGAGAATCAGAAGAGATATGTATAGGGAACAGTACAAACTTAAAGCACCATCAATGCTAACTATCGTTTCTTTGCTGTTATCCAGATAGTCCAAACTCTAAGGGATTTTCCCAAGGTCATTGTCATAAGTGTAGTAGCTTGGGACAGACAAGTGGTTCACTGGATAGAGACAGGAGGTCCTGGTTTTAAAATCTAACCTCAGACACTTTCTAGATGTGTGACCCTGGGCAAGTCACTTAACACTCATTGTCTAGTCCTTACTGCTCTTCTGCCTTGGAACTAATGCACAGCATTCCTTCTTAGATGGGAGGTAAGGGTTTAAAAAAGTAAGTGAAAGAACTTGGATTTGAACCTAGGTCCTCTGACTCCAAGCTCAGTACTCTTAGCTGAAAAAATTGGACTACTAGCCCCTGTGCCCCTCCTCAATGCTCTCCAACATCAAAACTGTTAATTCTCAGATTCTGGGACTATATTGTTCCCTGCCCCATCAGGTCCTCAATCTCCCTCTTCACCAGAATCACACCCCTGCTCTTCCCAATCAGTTTCCTCACCTTTAATCACTTGCATTAATTCAATCTCTCAATACCATGCTGCTGTGTTATTTGGCTGATACGTACACACTCTGGCTCTGATTTTTTATCTCTGTGTGATCTTGAGCAATTCACTAAACACATCTGGGTTTCTCTTTCCTCAACTTGAAAGTAAGTTGCAGGAAGTAACCTGTATGATCCCTTTTATCTAGAAATCTATGAATTTTGGATCCCTCTCTCCCAGGGTCATAGCAGTGATATGTGCATCCTCCCAAACCCTCCAAAGGCAACACTAACTCTATTTGCTTTTCATTTCTCAAGATCTCTGCCCCACAACCCATTCCTCCCTGGGCAGCCAGATTTCTAAACATCATTATCAAACAGTAAGGGTACATGTTGATACTACCTGCCTAGTGGCAAATTGGCAGATAGAACTGACAGCTGCAGATCCATGCCACCTTTCCCATGCAGCTGTCTGCTGTGCATCTCGAATGTCCCCTGAGCCTCCCATTATAAGCTCCAGAGTAGGGTTTCCAGGAGCAACAAATATTGTTTGTGGAATATTTTTATTCTTTGCAAAACTCTGTGAAGAACATTGCTTCAGGTAGCCTTACTTATTGGGGAAACATTTTATGCTGAAAAAAAAAAACCTCATTCTCTAGTAAGTTTTTAATTAAATCTAAGAGAGAGTTTCCATGGGCTAAACTTTAATACTTATCCTTAAGCTAAATATTTCAATGCTCCAATGAGTCTGAGGGCTCATTCATTTCGGTATGCCCTCCAGCATGGCATATTGTAGCTTTTCTGTCCCTTCATATCCTGCGAAACTCTTGTTGGTGTCCTCCAAATCCATCACAGGAAATTCCCTCCGTATACCTGGTACCATCCTCTAGGACTCTAGACATGGCATAGATGTCCATAAATTCCACTGGTCCATTGTTCTCCTTCAGTTTCACTATATGACCCACTTATCTCCTTAATAAAAATTCTCAGGCTGCTACTCCTTGTTGGTAACTTTGCAGAGTATTCATATGCACCAGTCACTACTCTGATGCCTTCTGGGCACCCCTTTATCTTGGAAGGCTGTGGTATTACAGGCTTTCAGGCATATCACATCACTGGAAGAATATTGATGTTATGAAGATAGATAGATGTAGGCTTGTAAAGTGTTTGCCACTCTCTTGGAGGACATGGAGGACATCTAGCAGAGTCCAAATGGAAAACGGATTCCCTATAGATGAGGAGGTCTGCCAGATACCTCTCTGGATGGATGATATTGTGCTAATTGCATCAAGTACCACAATATTGCAGAGCCTTCTAAATGGGCTACATAATCATTCAAAATTTTAGCCTAATTATTCACATGGGAAAAAAATGGAAGGATGCCTGTTGTTTAGTAGATGGGAAATCCATGGAATTAGTCCATGGGTATATTTATCTTGGAAAACACTTCAGATGGACAGTGAGTTGACCAGCCAAAGGAGAGCAGACTGAATTGATTTGGGAAAATTGCAAACATGTTTCATGAGCCCAAGCTTCTGCCTTAAACAAAGACATATTTTAGCATCGATAATTTTTTATTATACATATCTGGATTGTTACAACTAATCAATTAATCCACATGTATTTATTGAGTTCTCAGTATTTATCCAACACTGTGCCAAGTGCTGGTGATGCTAAGACAAAGAAAAACACAGTCCTTGCCTTCAAGGATCTTTCACTCAAAAGAGACAACTCATAAATCAATAGATGCAGATGCATTCAGGGTAAATGGAAAATAGACTTAGTGGGGAGGTCACTGAGGCTTGGGAGGAGGGGAGCAAATAAAGACCTCCTGTATAAGATAATGGTTAAGCTGAATTAAGAAAACCAGGAATTTTAAGGACAAATGGCTAGGAGGGGGCACATTCTATGTATGAGGGACAACTAGTGAAAACACATGGAAACTGTAGATGGAATGTTGTGTGTAAATAATAGGAATAAGACCAAGATGAGGCTCGAACCACTGATACTCCATCAAGGTGCTTTGAACTCATTGTCTAATATAAGAGATTAGTTGAAAAGAATAGCTCATAGTCCCTTTTCTGATTTTCATTGGTACCTTGATGAGCATTTAAGATTTATGTTTAGAGTTGTAGCTAGGTTTTTTGGCCATGGGAAAAATTCCTATGAGAAGTCAAGCAATATCTAGGAGGATGCTATTTCAGTTCAGTTTAAAACACATTTAGAAAGCACCTGTTCTATGCTCAGGACTAGGTACTGAAGATTCAGAGAAAAATGAAGATTCATGATTGTGTCCTCACCAGCACTGGGGCCTAACCAGCTGAGCCAAAGGATAGGTCTGAATGGCAATGAGCCAGTTTTATTTACGGGCAGGTGCATCCATTTCCCTTGGTTACTTGAAAGAAATCAGAGCTTTTTTCCCCTTCTTTAAATCACTCATTGGGCTGATTCAGATTCTTTCATCTTCAAGAGAAGTAACATCTTATAGAAAAAAGAAACCCTTCATACAGTTCCCACCTTGGAGAGAATTAACTGTTCTAACTGTGTGACCTTGGACAAATCATTTCAATTTAGAGAATTTCAAAATCTGAAATGGAAAAGATTTCAGCAATTGCTTAGTCCAATCTATGCCTGAAAAGGAATCCAGTGTATAACAGCTAGCATTGAGAGAGTGCTTTAAGGTTTGTAAAGCATTTTATGTATGGTAACTAATTTGACCATCACAACAACCCTGTGAGGTTGATACTATTATTTTGACTATTGAGAAAACTGACAGAAGTCTAGCCTCTCAAAAATTCAATTTCCTCATCTGTAAAATGGATATAATAATGACACTTTTCTCTGAAGGTTGTTATGAGGATGAAATGAGATACAGAATATTTATAAAGTGCTTTGCAAACCTTAGAGTGCTTAATGAATACTAGCTATTATCAGCTATTAGTATTACTATTATTATTATTATTGTTGTTACCACATCATTTTGCTGGCCCATATTGAAATCAAACTCCATGAAAGCCCCAAGAAAAATGGCTCTCCTCTACTTGTGAAGGTGAGTTTTTGAACCCAAGTCTAAGATTTTTCATTTAATCCATATGAAATTTCATCTCATTCCATTTCCTGTAATGTCCCAGCCTGTCAAGATATTTTAGGATTCTGACAGTCATCCAAAGTGTTGGTTACCTGTTCCATATGGGTGTAATCCCTAGACTGAAGTATGCCTTCACTGCCATTATACACACCATTGGATCAAAGAAGCTTCTCCATTTAACTCCTCTGTAAAATTTGTCAGAGAGAAATCAATCAGTCAATGGTTTATTGAGTGCCTATTATGGACCATGCACTTTGCTAGGTGCTGGGGATAGAAATATAATTATGAGATAATCCTTACTTTAAGAGAGCATATGTTCTAATAAGGGAGACATATTATATGTGCATATATAGATACATAGCTGTATAAAAAAGTACAAATGAATAAACACATATCAATACTAGATTGGTTATCTACCCAGTTTTAAGATTTTCTGATTGCCTTGTCCTCCCCTGGAATCTTTTTTTAATTATATTTAATGGAATATAATAGGTACACCAAGGGAAAACTATTATCTCAAAATTTCCCATCACTAAGGCTATAATCTCAAGGCAACTATGTGGTGCAGTGGATAGAGCACCAGGCATTAAGTTCAGAAGACCTGAGTTAAAATCCAGTTGCAGACACTTATTAACTGTGTGACCTTGGGTAAGTCACTTAACCATGCTGACTTCAGTTTCTTCATTCATCCATAAAATGAGCTGGAGAAGGAAATGGAAGACCACTTCATCTGGATCTCTGCCCAGAATGGGGTAACAAAGAGTTAGACATAACTGAAATGACTGAACAACAAAGTTTTATGTCAGAAACAAAGTACTCAGATCATACTTTCCAGATCAGAATAATTTTCATGAAATCAAGCCCAGTGAGAGCCAATTCAAAATGCGGCAGGTCCTTAGAATTCCCTTGTCACATTTGCAGCTTGACAATAGTCACACACACAGTCATGTATCATATCACAGGTATAGGAGAGAGGATACTTGTCCAAATCCTGTTTCATTTCTTAAAGAAAGGGATCATATGTTAGAATCCACAGTACATTCATCCCCTTGTAATTTTTATTCAACTTCCTAGTTGTGAAGCCTGTCATGGGGAGACCAGAAAAAAGAAGTTTGCTTGTCCTGCCTTGGATGTTTGTTGGGGTTCACAGTTGGGGCTCCTTTTGCACTGAGTTATGAGGTATTTAAAATAAGAACCTGAAGGTTTACCCACCAGGAAAACAACCAGAGGCACAGAGGTCTTAGCTTACCCTTGGTTTATGCTCAGAGTTTCATTTCCCACAAACCAAGAAGGAATATTTTCTTCTCAAATTTGTCTTTAACGCCTCCTTAAAATGCATATACACTCTGGTCCCCATGGTTGCATTTGGTATTTGACTGATTCTTGGATCTCAAGCTTAGCATTCACCAGGGGATTCAATTCCCCCAGCCCGCACTACTGACCCTCCTATTAGTCATCCCTGTAAGTCCCCCAGCCCCAGTTTCAAATCTTACAAGGAAGAGATGGACCATAGAAACATGAAGAGATGTTAACTTGCAAAAAGCAAAGCCTGCTGCTGCTGCTGGTGGTGGTGGTGGTGGTGGTTGTTTTTAAAGACCTCATCTGAATTTATACTCACCATTTTCTGGGCTCCACTGGAAGAGAGAATTCAGATAAATCACACCACCAATCAGCCAGTGTGCATCCAAAGTAGCCAAGTACAAGAGGCTGGCCTTCTGGGACACATATACTTGAACATCAACATACATCATACATAAAGAGCTCATTTGAGAAATTCTTTCAAGGAGACAAATGAATTTTTAGTGAAAGATCATTGCAGACCAATTTCTTTAGATTGGGGAAGAGTTCAATTTGGGATGAGATGGCATTAGTTCCCCTGGAAAGATTTCAGAACTTTTACACCAAAACAATAAACATTGATTAAATCTTTATGAAATACCTTTGGGGAACAATGGGCTGAGCTGGGCATCAGAGGGAGACATGCATCGACACGTTAACACGGCCATGATCTTCTCAATGAGAGCATTTTATCCAATGGTGGGGGGGATGTTACCTAAGGAAAGCCTTTTTGGTCCAGTTTGGAGAGTAACCATTTCATCACCTCCACTGGGACTCAAACCAATATCTGACCTGTTGATATCTAAAGAATATCTAGACATCAAAATCTAAAATCTAAAGAAATATTCCAGAAAAAACTCTTTAAGTTGTTACCATTATTGTTATGAGAGTTCCATTTCTCATATCTTTATTTTTTTAAACATTTGTTAATATTCATTTTTAACATGGTTACATGATTCATGCTCCTACTTTCCCCTTCGCCCCCTGCAATCCCCCCACCCATGGCCGATGCACATTTCCACTAGTTTTGTCATGTGTCCTTGATCAAGAACTATTTCCAAGTTGTTGGTAGTTGCATTGGTGTGGTAGTTTCAAGTCGACACCCTCAATCATGTCCACCCCGACCCATGCGTTCAAGCAGTTGTTTTTCTTATATGTTTCCTCTCCTGCAGTCCTTCCTCTGAATGGGGGCAGCAATCTTTACCATAGATCCCTCAGAATTGTCGTGGGTCATTGCATTGCTGCTGGTACAGAGGTCCATTACATTCAATTTTACCATAGTATATCAGTCTCAGTGTACAATGTTCTTCTGGCTCTGCTCCTTTCGCTCTGCATCAGTTCCTGGAGGTCTCTCCAGTTCGCCTGGAGCTCCTGCAGTTTATTATTCCTTTTAGCACAATAGTATTCCATCACCTGCATATACCACAGTTTGTTCAGCCATTCCCCAATTGAAGGACATACCCTCCTTTTCCAATTTGTTGCCACCACAAAAAGCACAGCTATAAATATTTTCGTACATGTCTGTTTATCTATGATCTCTTTGGGGTACAAACCCAACAATGGTATGGCTGGGTCAAAGGGCAGGCATTCTTTTATAGCCCTTTGAGCATGATTCCAAATTGCCAGCCAGAATGGCTGGATCAGTTCACAACTCCACCAGCAATGCATTAATGTCCCAATTTTGCCACATCCCCTCCAACATTCATTACTCTCCCCTTCTTTCATTTTAGCCAATCTGCTAGGTGTGAGGTGATACCTCAGAGTTGTTTTGATTTGCATTTCTCTAATTATTAGAGATTTGGAACACTTTCTCATGTGCTTATTGATACTTTTGATTTCTTTACCTGAAAATTGCCTATTCATGTCTCTTGCCCATTTATCAATTGGGGAATGGCTTGATTTTTTTATAGAATTGCTTTAACTCCTTGTATATTTGAGTAATTAGACCCCTGTCAGAGTTTTTCGTTATAAAGATTTTTTCCCAATTTGTTGTTTCCCTTCTGATTTTGACTACATTGTTTTTGTTTCTACAAAAAGTTTTTAGTTTAATATAATCAAAACCATTTATTTTACATTTTGTAATTTTCTCTAACTCTTGCTTGGTTTTAAAGTCTTTCCTTTCCCACAGATCTGACAAGTAAACTATTCTGTGTTCACTTAACTTGTTTATAGTTTCCCTCTTTATATTCAAGTCATTCACCCATTCTGAATTTATCTTGGTGTAGGGTGTGAGATGTTGATCTAGACCTAATCTCTCCCATATTGTTTTCTAAATTTCCCAGCAGTTTTTGTCAAATAGTGGATTCATGTCCCAAAAGTTGTTCTCTTTGGGTTTATCATACAGTGTCTTGCTGATGTCATTTACCCCAAGTCTATTCCATTGATCCCCTCTCTGTCTCTCTGTCTCTTAGCCAGTACCATATTGTTTTGATGACTGCTGCTTTATAGTATAGTTTAATATCTGGTACTGCTAGGCCCCCTTCCTTCACATTTTTTTCATTATTTCCTTTGATATTCTTGA
>NC_058130.1:22681480-22786817 GCF_016433145.1 Gracilinanus agilis | reverse complement strand
TGAATAGAGTTCACTACAGAGAATTATACATAACATTTCTCTACATAGGAATACAGATAATTAGATCTCACAGAGGCCCTTAAAAAGGCAAATTTAAAAATTATAAGTTTTCTTTCTTTCCCTTCTGTATCTTATTTACCTTTTCATGTTTCTCTCGATTTTTGTGGTTGGATATCAAACTTTCCATTTACCCCTGGTCTTTTCTGTGCCAATACCTGGAATTCTTCAATTTTGTCGAATGCCCATACTTTCCCCTGGATATATATAGTCAATTTTGATGGGTAGTTGATCTGTGGTTGCAGGCCCAGCTCTCTTGCCTTTCTGAATATCGTATTCTAAGCCTTGCTATCTTTTAGCGTGGAGGCTGCCAGATCCAGTGTGATCCTGATTGGTGCTCCTTGATATTTGAATTGTCTCTTTCTGGCTTCTTGTAAGATTTTTTCTTTTGCTTGGAAACTGTTGAATTTGGAAATTATATTTCTGGGCATTTTCTTATCTGGATTGAATGTCGCGGGTGTTCTATGGATCCTTTCAATGTCTATATTGCCCTCTTGTTGTAGGACTTCAGGGCAATTTTGCTGAATTATTTCTGTTAGTATGGAGTCCAGGTTTCTATTAATTTCTGGTTTTTCTGGAAGACCAATTATTCTCAAATTGTCTCTTCTAGACTGGTTTTCTTGGTCTGTCACTCTCTCCTTGAGATATTTCATGTTTCCTTCTATTTTTTCAGTCTTTTGACTTTGTTTTATTTGTTCTTGTTGTCTTCAGAGATCATTAGCTTCTAATTGCTCAATTCTAGCCTTTAGGGATTGGTTTTCGGCTATAATCTTTCGGTTTTTGGCTATGATCTTTTGGTTTTCAGCTATAATCTTCTGGTTTTCAGCTATTAATCTTCTGGTTTTTGGCCATAATCTTCTGGTATTCCTTTTCAATCTGGTCATTTCTGGTGTTCAATTTGCTTATCAGTTCATTTGGTTTCTGAGCCTCACTTTCCAATTGCAAGATTCTACCTTTTAAACTGTTATTTTCTTGCCAGATCTCTTCTATTTTCCTCAAAATCTCAGTTTTGAACTCTTCCATAGCTTGTGAGGAGTTTTCCTTATTTGAGGAGGGTCTGGATGCTTGTTTGTTCTCCTTCTCTGTTTGCTCGGTTGTCTGGATTTTCTCTGTGTAAAAGTTGTCGAGTGTTAAAGACTTCTTTTTCTTGTTGTTAATCTTTCTCTTCTGAACTTCCTGAGACTGGGTAGCCATCATTAGCCCAGCAGCTTCTCAGGTTTATCCTCGTGCTCAGGGTCTGTCTGTGGTCTTTTGGCTCCTGAGACCTGAGTTCTGGTTTTTTCCAAGGTCAAGCCCCTTGGTGGACCCCCTTGCTTGATCCTCTGCTTGAGGTTTCTTTACAAGTCTCAGGGCTCTGCTTCCACAGTCATATACCCGTCTGCACTGGTTCCCCACTCAGGGTTTCAGAGCTTTAGCTTGTGGCTGTGTCTGCCTCCACCCACACCTCCTCCTGCACCTGTGCTTTGAGTCCACACTCTGCATCCTGTGCCTGTGCTCTGCGCCCTGGGCCCGCGTTCAGAGTTTGTGTGCGTTCTTTAGCTTTTTGGGGTCCTAAATCTTGCTGCTCTCAGGAACAGGCCCCGGAACTGTCAATGACTCGATGGGTGCCCCAAACTTGCTCTATTTCTTTTTAGCTGGCTTTGGCGCTATAGGTGGTGTGTGTGTAGGGGGTGGGGGTGGGGTGGTTGCTCAGCCCGCAATTTAGTGAGAGCTGTTTCACCCCTTTATAGCATGGAAATGCCTCGATTCCACGTACCTTCCACACTGTGCCCTGTTGTGTGGTTCCTCCATTCATCTGGACTTATTTTTATGTCCCCTTGAGGAGTCTTGTGTGTTTCAGTCAGGAGAGGTTAAGAGCTGCTTCTTACTCTGCCGCCATGTTAACCCGGAACACTCATATCTTTATTTTTGATGGAGGTGAGATAGAGACAATCTTGGAATAAGTCTCTGCCTACTGTTTGTTCTTTTGGCTATAATGTTTGGCAGGTTACTGGATGGATTGATAATTTTGTAAATGAATTAAAGAAATGGGATATAAGTATATCTTCTGTCAATACACTGAAAATATCTTGGGGACAACTTAGGCACAGGCAGGGTGATAAGGATGGCATACACCTTGCTTTGCTCCCATATGATTTTGATTTCTTGGGTTATGCTTTTGTATTTTAAGAACACTTCATTACACCAAGTAGTTTTTGTTGTGACATTTTCCTCATCTTTATGTTTGGTGGAATATAGATAGAAACAGTCCTGGGGTAGCTCACTATCCTTTTGTGTTTTGAATTAGGTGAACTGTTGCTCAGGTAGATAAAATGATTGATTTTTGTAATTTAATTAAAGCATTATCAATATTAGCCTCTTCTGTACAAACTTGGGATCTTAAGGTTTATAGCAATTAAGGACATTAGCAATTCAGGAGGATATATTAGGTAAAGTCCTGTAATTGGAGGCAAGAAGACCTGAGTTTGAATCCCATTTTGGGAAGTGAAAATAAAGCAAGGGGAATAAACATTTCTATAGCATCAATTATATGCCAGCATTGTGTTAACCCCTTTTACAATGATTATATCCTTTGATAATGACAAAGTCTTCCACCTGTTTTACCTTCAGTTTTCATGTATGTAAAATGAAGATGATGGCAACGTTTAGCTCAAGGGGATGTCCTGAGGACCATTTGGGGTAATACTGAAATACACATTAAAGTGCCATATCAATGTGAACTATATCATCTATTCCAAATCTCCTACTGAACAGATGAGGAAACTGAGTTTTAGAAAGAGGAAGTGGCTTTTCCAAGGTCACAGAGGTAGTATATGATAAGCATTTCAACTTAGTTTCCCCAATATAGAATATGATCTTTTTTTTTCACATCATGCTTTGTTATGTTATTGAGAGATCAATTAAAAATTAACATATTTATTATGTTAATGAGAGACATGGGGGCCAAGGATCCCTGAGAAAAGAAACCACTATTATCAGTACTTGCCAAAGTACAGAATCACCCATGGAGACCTGGAAGGAATATTAGAGGCCATTGAGTCTGACCATTAGAGGACAGCTAGATTGCACAGTGGATAGAGCACTGAGCTTGGAGTCAAAAAGACTCCCCTTCTTGAGTTCAAATATTTACTAGCTATGTGATGTCAGCCCTGTTGCTTTCCCCTGTTTCCTCAGTTTCCTCATCTGTAAAGTGGGTTGGAAAAGAAAATGGCAAACCATTTTGGTATCTTTGTCAAGAAAATCCTAAATGGGGTCACCAAGAGTCAGATATGACTGAAAAATGACTAACCTGTCACAAAAGTCTAAAACATATATAAAATTGGAGACCAAGTCCCAATGATATGAAGAAACCTTACCATGTTTACTGAGATAGCAATATGGCAGAGACAGAATCCAAACCCAGGACCTATGATTCCAAATATAACACTCTTTCCATGGCCTTAGATTGCCTCCCCATGTTCTCCGTAATCCGTGAGACTTTAATATATGCCTCGTGGCAGACAAATCACTTGAGGCAATAGGTTTGAAGACAGCATTTCTAAGGGATCATTATCTGGATATTTTTAGTCGCCACTATGTACAACAATTGTTCTATACATGAGTGGGGCACACCCATGCATCATAATGAGATATATTTGAGCTGAGAAAATAACGTGATGAGTTCCTGGATTGAGGGCTTACCAAAATAAATTCTTGGCTTCTTGTCAAATCAGTTTTCTCAAAGTTTTCCCTCCATAACATGATAATTCAGGCCTCCATGTGGTGATTCTTGTGACTTTCTCTACTCAGAAAATATTCCCTCATCTCTTCACTAGTATAAAGTCTAATGGCTTCAAGGACCAGGTCAAGTCCTATACCTTTTGTAAAACCTTCCTGCTGAGTTTCTGAGCCTCAGAATTATGGTTGGACTCAATTATATAGAGAGATTCCTTGCTATTATTTACTACTGAGGGTTTTATGTGTTCTGATTTAAGCTTCCCAAGTAGCCTGGAAGCCCCTAAAGATCATGGACTCATTTTAGAAACTCCTTGTGCCTCCCCACAGAACCTAATGAAGTTCTGGGAATAGATAGAATGGCTTTCCCTCATTGGATTAACTGATGAAATGAATGGCTCATTTTCATTGCACTCTTTAAAAATCCCTAACCTGTTCCACTGTTTCAACCTTCTACAAGTCATTCCATCAACCTAAGATCTGATTTCCTCATCTGTGGAACAAAAAATTTGGAAGAAATTATTTCCAAGACTCCTTTCCAGGTCTAATATCCTATGATTTCCATCATCCACTTCACAGCACGGACATAAATCTTGCCTGTTGGCCAGGTAGGGGCATTGACGTTCTTGTCCAAGCTGTGTATAACTTTGATATATCTGGGCAGTGAATGTGTAGCCTAAGATCATCCCGAATTCTATCTCTTCCTTAAGATTAAGAAATGATTAGGCTAGGAAGAAAGCGAGTATAACACAATGTCAGACCTGTGGTGTGTGGATAAATTCACCGCAATGGATGGCAAGGGTTTAGGGTCCTCAAATGAGCTCTGTGAAATATTGCCTCCACCTAGGAAATTGGACCCCATCTTAAGGGCAGGTTGAAATGATATCTGTCCCACAAGGGAGCTATGTAGGAGCTGAAAAGTAGATTAACTTTCATCCTATGAGAGAGCTGACAATTATGCTTAGAAATTGCTGAATGAAGGAAGGGGTCATATTGAATAAATGACAGCCCATCAAGGTCAAATAACAATGTCTACTGGTAAAAAGAAATCGTCCTTCTCAGAGGGAATGGGTTTGTGCACAGAGTCGGGTTGTCAGCTGAAGGTCTATGAAGTCACCGGAAAAAAAAAATGTTAAAACTTTTTGTGTTACAATTGAGCTTCTTTCACAAATTATATGGATATATGATGCTAAAGGTTGGGACTTTTTAGAACTATCATTTTACAGAATGGAGCTTAATAGTCATGAACTGATGTCATTCATCTCTAAAGAAACTTCATCTTAGTGAGCAGATATGGCATATATATCAGTAAATATAAAATATATCGAAAGCAGTAAGGCTTTATTTTTTTTTGAATTGCAATAAAGGATGCTAACAAAAAGTGTTTAAATAAAAGGGGGAAGGATGACAACCCCATAGCGGAATGTCAGCTTCTTGAGGGTAAGGGAGAGTTTCATTCCTGCATTCCTAGCATGTTCCATAGAGCTGACCCTTAACAAATGTTTGACGATTGATTAGTTTATAGCCAATGGACAGTCCATATGTTCCATGGATGTGAAGAGAGAATGTGAAAATGTGAAGAGAGAAAAACAATCCACACATGTTGAGTTCAATTTGTGAGAGAACCTTCTTCAAAAGGTCTTGCCCATTCTCCTTGCAGCTGGTACCTTCCCCTTTAAGATTATCTTTATATGTTCTATAAATTGAATTTCTGCTTCTATTTATTTGCCTGTTGTCTTACCTATTTGGAGGTGAGATCCCTGAGGTAGTGACTGTCTTTGCCTTTACATCACTAGCATTTAGGGAAGTGATTGCCCCATCTTAAGCACTTTTAATACATCCTTATTGACTGACAAGAATGACCAAGGATGGAAAGTCATGAGTGGGTTGGCCTTTGTACCAGTGGAAAGATCACTCTCAATGATAAGATCATACATTTTAATGTAACTTAATGTATTGTAATTTTGATGTAATTTAATATACAGAATAACTTAATTTAATATATAATACTGTAATTTAATATACAAAATAATTTCAATAAATTCAATAATACATAAAATTATTTCAAGAGGAAGAGAGTACTAATAAGTGAGAAATCAGGAAAGGCTACCTATGAGAGATATGACTTAATTCTGCAGTGCTCTGATGTCAGTTAGCAATTATAAAAGGTAGAAATGAGGAGAGAGAGCATTCTAGTCTTGGAAGAACACTTCTGGAGGGACACAGAGGTAGGAGAGGATTGCTGTGAATGGGGATTAAGACAGTCCAACTACATCACATAATGTATGAAATGGATGCATCTAAAATCCAGACTTGGACCTGGAGTTGAGAAGACCCAAGTTAATCTCTGGTCTCAGACACTAGTTATGTGACCCTGGGCAAACCATTCAAACTCTTTGCCTCAGTTTCCTCATCTGCCAAATGGGCTGGAGAAGGAAGTGGCAAATTGTTCCAGTATCTTTGCCAAGATGGGGTCATGAAGAGTAAGACACAACTGAAAAACAATTCAACTACAAAAAAAAAAGATATTGGCAAGGGAGACACTAGTTGTAGTGGTATAGACTTTAAGTATCAGGTTGAGTAATTTGTTTTTTAAATTAGAGTCTATAGGAAGCCACTGAGGAGTTTTGAGATGTATGTGTACATGAGGAGTGTGTGTATGGGGAATGACATAGTCATAGCTGTTTTTGAAGAATATCAGTTTGGTAGCTTTGTAGAAAATAGTTTGCAAAGAGAAAAGACAAGTTAAGAAAGACAATAAAAGATTGTAGAGGAAGTCTGACGCTATTTTAAAATTAGAAAGTCTTAGTTTTCAATGCTTTCTTCGACATTAATTAATTCCCGGACATACCCTTAACTCCTGTGAGCCTCAGTTGCATCATTGATAGAATGGAGACAGCAGTAACCTACCTCATGGAGTAAATTTAAAAATCAAAAAAGATAATGAATGAAAAGTGTTTAGTGAGTCTTAAACTATGATGAGATTGTTATTTTTACCTTTATATATATATATATATACATATATATATATATATATCTGAAAATTCATTCATCTGAGATATTTAATGTGGAGATAGCATTTCACTGTAAGGAAGTCCCACTCGTCTTTTACCCCTCCATGCATACACAAAGACAGGTCAGGCCAACATCCTTCAGGTGACATTAGCAGAAAAAGAACACCACTTCCATCACATCTCACCAGAAACCAAGCAAAAGGTCATTCCAGAGAGCTCCGTCTCCTGAATCTGCAGGGAGTATCAGAGTCTGATTCTTCTAGCCATCCAGGCATGGAGTTGTTAATATTCTGGTACTTGATCTCAATCCTAGCATTTCTATTCTCTCTGTCTTGGTGAGGTCCTCAGGGAAAAATGTGCCCTTCAGCTCTGTTTGTGCTGAGGTTGAGGCATCTTCCCAGAAGCACAGTCAAACATTCTGGCATCATCTTAACCAAGAGAAAAATGCAGTGAGTGGGTTCCAGGCTCATTTTATTACCCTCTCATTTGGGCAGTTTTTTGGCCTCCATAGTTGGAGCCATCTAGATTTCCCACCTGCTCGGTGCCATAATCCTAAACACTGGCTTACCTCCTCTTTCTATCAGGCAGTAATGGGATCATTTGGGACCTGTGACAAACAGCAAGCCTACTGGGAGTCGTTTGCCAAATTTTACAAATCTCTCCACTTCAGCACTTTGGATTTCTCCCTTTATTAGCTGAGAGAAAAAGAAACAAGTGGTAGAAGGATGTGTTTCTCTCCACAGTGCTTAAGTTCAAAAGAGACAGTGAGAAAAGAAGACGAGAAGAGATTGTGGATTGAATTCCCAAAGAGCCCACTGCAAGGATTCTTTTCATTCTTTGAGATTTTATATTCAGTTTCTGTTACAGTGGGAGAAACAGGGAAGTTGTGAAATCCTAAAGAAAGAAAAAAAATCCAAAACAAAAACTACCACCATTTTATGGAGGAGGGACATTTGGAAATATAAGAAATGGATTTAGCTTTTTTTTTTTTTTTTTTTTTTTTTTGTGAATGTGGCATGTAAGGCAAACCAGATTGGTGTGTGTGTGTGTGTGTGTGTGTATACTCTAAAACAACCATCAAATAAGGTCTTTGTCCTTCATGATTAAATAACTAAAACAGTTTTTAGATTCAACCAGAAATAATACAAATGAGAAAACTGGTGTACTTTGAAACCCTTTAGCAACACGATTTTTATTATACAACTCTTCTGGGTTCAGAGTCCAGAAGAGCAACATTCTAATCCTGCACATCAATTGAGGAATGAATAAGGAGGTTGTGACAAATGATCGTGATGGAATACTACCATGCCATAAGAGATGATGAACAGATTAATTTTGGGAAATATGAAAAGACTTATATAAAATTATGAAGAGTGAAATAAGCAGAACCAAGGGGACATTATGAACAGTAACACAAATATTGTTTGAAGAATAATTTGTGTATATCCACCTCTAGGGAAAGAACCAAAAAGTAGAAGGAAGACAGTTTTATGTATACTTACATCTTTTTGTCAAATGATGCCTTCTCTAATAGGGACAGGGAAAAGAGGAAGAGACTTAACTAGATATTTTTATGTGACAAATAAATAAATACGACTTTAAAAATATCCTGCCTCTAAAGTGTACTTCTGATGTGGCTCTAGGCAAACTATTTAATCTCTGGGTTTTAAGCAACTCCCTAGGATTTAGCTGCTAAAGCACAGATGAATTGCAATCTGCTTTGATGGAGGGAATTTACATATTGGGAGGTCCTTCTACTAGCAGAATTTTGGATAGTTTGTGACATGGACAGATCTCTGGATAGAAGGTTGAGAGACCTAACTTTATATTTCTCTAAAAAATTATCATTAACTTACAGTGAGATCTTGATTGATCATTCATACCTCAATTTTCTGGATGGGGGATGAAGTTGGATTGATTATGAAAATTGTGGTACATTTCTTTTCCATTTCCCCAATTTTCTATTTCTATTTCCATGACTTTATGTTAGTATATGGGGAACAACTACTCTTTCAGGGGGCCTTTATCATCTGTGATGAACATTAATCCATTCCCATCCAACAGGCATTTATTAGCAGCCACGTATGCAAGGTTCTATTTTAGGTGCTTGAATTACAAATGTAAAAATCAGTCTCCCCATAGGGAACATATTTTCTGCTGGAGTGAATTAATTCTACCTTTTTCATAAAACTCTGAAGAAGCAATGGTGAGGGAAGATGAAGCCAAGATGGCAGAGTAAAGGCAGGAACTCACCTGAGTTCTTCCAAATTCCCCTCCAAACAACTTTAAAATAATGTCTCAAAGTGAATTATGGAATAACAGAATGATCAGAGTGAAACAATTTTCCTTCCCAGGACCACTTAGAAGGTCAGAAGGAAAGGTTCATCTCTGGGGGTTGGTGATGGTGGTGGTGGTGGTGAAACCAGTACAAATCAAGCATGCTAGGTTGCCTGCTACCTTGGAGGCATTTCACCCATAGATGATAAGGGGATTGGGCAACTTACCAGAAGGAGATTGTGGGAGACCCTTTGCTGGCACTGGATGCCAGAATTCTCTTGCATGCCCATATGTGGTTCCGGGTCACAGAGCTAGAGCTAAGAGCACTAGCTAATTAACACTTTTGGCAGCAGTAGGACAGGGGAAATGATCACATTTCCAAGGAGGATAAAAATGCTTCTAGTCACTCTAAGATCAGAGCACAGGCCAGGAAAGCAGTGACCATACCTCTCATATTGTACCACTTTGGAAAAACAAAAAACCCAAGATACCTAGAACTAGCTTTGAAAACAGCAGCAAGAAAAATCTAAAGCTTGGAACAATACAGAGGCTATCCTGGGAGAAGAGCCCAACTAGAACATAAAATTATAAGTCAGGAAATTGGCTGTCCCCATAACAGTTATCAATTGTTGGGTTCTTGCTCCTTCGCTTACTTATTTTTCTTTCTTTATGTAAATTTTAGCAGTCATTCCAATAGATTTAATTCATGATTTTTTTTCTAGACTCTCAGGTTTCCTATACTGCTGAGATATATTATCTCAACTTTCAGGATTTTTTGTGTTTGTTTTTGTCTGGATCCAATTTAGTTTTTCCTGTTTTTATAGCCCAGGGCCTAATGTAATCCTGGGTCTCCTGCACAAACCCCTGTCTATAACTGACTTCAGGTATTCTGACCAGAGCCAACAGACAGTTCTGCCACTGCTGCTGCAAGCAGTCAGTTTAGTTCTCCCTGTAACAGCAGTCAGGGACTACATTATCCTGGGAATGACCACAACTGATGAGGCCCTAGTCTTTCAGTAAATATACTTATAGAAGTGCATACTTTCCTCATTCCCCTCTCATTTTTCTGCAGCCCAGGACAGAGCATGTATTCAGTCCACCTCCCTTGACCCTTCAAAGGCAAAGAGGCCAGAGTTCCTATCATCACTAGTAGAGAGATCTGAGCTCCTGTCCTCAGAGCAAACTCCATGGTGCCCACTCTTTCAATACCCCTCCGTGGGCCAGCAGGGGTCTCTGGAAGCAAGGCTGCAACAGACACCCGTTGCCTGAGAATTCCAGTGGTATCCTCCGAGATATCAGCAGAAAAGATGATGTTTCTAATTCTGCCATCAGGGGTTACCTTGTTGATTCCACTCTGTTTACTCTATTCCTACCCCCAGGATCTATGGCAATGGGACTGAGACCAGAGAAGTCAGAAATTTTCCTCCCTTATTTTCCTGGGCCATTCCCCTTTATTCCATGATCCTTTTTGTCTCTGCTGCTTTTAGCTTTGATTCAGTGGAGTTATTTTTGGTTGCTTGTGGAAGCTATTAGAAGAGTGAGAGATTCACACCCTACTCTGCCATCTTCCTCCTATGTTCCCTTAGTCTTTGGTCTTTTATAGTCCACTATCAGCTCTTGCATAGACACTTGTCCCCAGTTTCTCACTGATTCAAACTCCTTTTGAGCTGGGTAGCTCAGTAGATTTAAAGCCCTTATCCTCTTCTGCCTTGGAACCAATATTTAGTATTGACTCTAAGACAGAAGGTAAGGGTTTAAAAATGATGTTGAGATACCCACATTTTAATGAGGGAGACATATAAATAACTAGGTACATACAAGATTCATGTACATTAAGGGGAAGACAATCTGAGAAGGGAATATACTAGCAACAGAAGTGACTGAGAATAACCTCCTATCAAAAATTGTGAATTTGCAAGATATCCCCAAAGTCTTATTGAAGTTTTTTGGGGGAACACCCTACATTTGGGAAATCACTATGTGCTGGATAAAAGAGAGACACAGAAACAGAGAGAGGGAGAAAAAGAGATAAACAGAGATACCAGAAGAGATAGAGTACATGCACAAATGCTTTGGAATTTTGTTTCTTCTTTATCCCTGTTGAGTAGAAGGAAATTTCTGTATCCTTAGCTGGCCTCATTTCTGCCTTCCTTCATCTGAGCCTTTGTTCTTATCACATCTGCTTATCTCCATTACTTCTGACTTCTCTCACAATTAGGTGGCTGGTTTTTCCTGGGAGAATGATAACTCCTCTGCAAGCAAGAATTTAAGAAAGAAAGTAATGGGGAAGGAAAGCAGCAGTTATTCAGCCAGATCATGTTCTTCCCAGTTTTATATAAATATTTATTAATGTTGAGCTGTGCAGTAGTGGAGGTGGAAAGGTATCTGACATGGTCAAGGAATCCTGAGATATTTTTCACAATGCATCATAATTACTGAAATTCATGTGCCAAATCCCTTTGGACTGCTCCACTGGGAAAACCCCATGGGTGCAATAGTCCTTGAAATGTCTCATTTCATGCAGTCAATGTAGAGTGGGTGGAGCAAGGATGTGTTGGTAAATGTTTAACAACCAGCTCTCTGAAAAAAAATATACATATCAAGCATTTTTAAGCTTAATATACATAATTAACATTTTCTTCTTCACTTCCTTAAATCTAGAGTAAATAAAGCAATACACCAAGCCCTGATTTGTAGATTTTCATGGTGTAAATGATCACAATGGGAATCCAATAGTTGGTAGAGCTAGATCTACCTAGTACATTCTAGCACAAAATAAAATAGATATTAGGCTATCATTCGAGGCACCAAAACACAATTTATTGATTCTATCTACAAGATGAATCTTAGTTTCCCTATTGGCCAATACCTGTTGCTTTGGGATATATACACATCAATACTTCTTGAGGGGTTTAATCATAGAGAAATAAGGGGAACTTTCCATATTATAGCTATGAAAGATCAAAGACATAAAAAAGTTCTAAATTGGAGCTGACAATGTTATGATAAAGCATCTCAAAATCTAGTGTGAGAGCAAATTTTTCTGGTTGAACATAAAAACTGATCTAATCTCTGGATAGACTAACAGGCATTTCATACTCAACATGTCCAAAATAAGATTATTTTCCCTACTAAATCCATTATTATTCCTTAATTTCCTATTTTTGTTTAGGACACATAATATTTGCAAACATCCTTGACTCAATCTTCTTCAATACACATATCAAGTTAATTACCATTTTTGTTGATTCTACTTCCAAATCATCTCCCTCATCCATTCCCTTTTCTCCTCTCACATGCTATCACCCTAGTTCAGTGACTTATCACCTCTTTCCTGGACTATTGTCTTAGCCTCCCAATTAGTCTGACTGCCTCCCATCTCTCCCCTTATCATTCAATCATCCACACTGATACCAAAGTAATTTTTCTGTACTTATCTGACCGTGTCACTGCCATGCTTAACAAATTCCATTATTTCTCTATTAACATGAGGATCAAATCCAACCTCTCCATTTTTGGCATTGAAAGCTCTTTACAACCTGGATCCAATCTGCCTCCTAGCCTCACTGAGCATTAGTCCAATTGACCAGTTTTAGATTCTAGTCAAACTAGCATTTTTCTCTTTTTCTCATATATGACATTTCATCTTCATTCTTTGCATTTGTCATATTCTGTGCCTGGAATGTTCTCTTTTCTTATTTTGTTCTTTTAGGCTTATGGGCTCCTTTGAAACTTTGGCTACATTTTTCTCTTCTCCATGAGGCCTTTCCTAGAACCTCCTTCAGTGCCTAGGGCACCATCACCCTGTATCATCCATCTGATATGCCAGTACTTTTCTTTCATTAATGTACTCCTCTTAGAACCTCCATTTTGAAGAGAGGCCCAGACTGGCCAACCTTCATTCTGCTCCCTCTGACTTTCCAAATCTCAAAATCATGCTCTGAGTAGGTGCCTCCCCTGAGCCCCAGACTCACACTTCTCAGCCCTTTTTTGTGTGTCATCTTCCCTTCTGCTCCTGAAAGGCAGCGATTATTGTTCTTTCTTTGTGTTTATACCGTCATCGCTTAGCACAGTGCCTGGCACATAGTAGGGGCTTAATAAATACCTGTTTCCTTGCTTTGTAATAGTTCTGTTCCCCAAATTACTTTGTCTTTACTATTCATATACTTTTGATTTACTTTACACATCCCTGTTGTCATTCCTAAACAAATATAAGCTCTGTGACAGCAGGTCTTTCCTTCCCCCCCCCCCTTTTTTTTGGCTTCTAGCAAAGTTTTTAGTACATAGTAGATATTTAATAAGGGCTTAATCATTGATTATTTAATTTCAAGTTGAAGAAGTTATGAGGAAATCAAAGTTCTTCATCATATATTAGATTATAATTCATTGAGAAGGCGATTGAGGCAGTGGATACATGGAAGTACTTGGAATGAGGAAGTACTGGGTTCAAAGCCTGCCTCTGATATATGTTAGCAATGCAACCTTGGGCAAGTATTTAATTTCACAGTGCCTCTAGGTGGCCCTCCAAAATGACAAAGATGGATCTACAAACATGGCAGGAGATTTTTATACAAATGAAACCATTGCCCTCTCCTCCTTCCCTCTAAAAGTCACAAAGAATCCTTCCCTTTTACTCTAGAGACATGATGGAACATAGAGTCAATTGTTACAGTTCATAGATTTTAATTTCAAAGGGCGAGGAGTGGTAGCCCAGCTGTCTAAACCTAGACAAAACCTCTCTATTTGTTCCTCACTTTCCTTATAGAGAAAATGAGTTGGTTAGAATCGATAATGTTTAAGTTTTCTTCCAATTTCAAATCTATGATTATTTTCTTTTTTATTTTTCTTTATTCATTTATTTCTAACATTTATTTTTTTAAAAAATAGAGTTCCAAATTCATCCCTTCTGTCCAGTTCCTCCCCCATCCAGTGGAAGCAATATGATACTCATTACTTATATCAAATCATGCCCAAAACATTAAAACCTTATCTCTTGATAAGGTGGAGGAAAGAGCAGCCACTAAGAAAGGGTAAAAATTGGGAGGTTATTTATTCTAAAGACCTCTATTACAATCTTTCCTTAATGTCTTGTTTTGGCATGGGAGGTGACCACCTTGGGTTTCTAAAGGCTTCCCAGGTAGCATTTTCATTTAAATGAGATTATCACTGATATGAAAATCAGGATTATTTTGAAGGGCAGAAATTTAGAATTAGGCAATGACTCAGGGGACATAGTATTTCCTTGGTTGGCTTTTGCTTTGTCATTTATTTAGTTATTTGTTCTGAAGGCAGGTTATTAAACATCACTGAGTGGAGGTTGGGGATCTTAAATAGGAGGCAAGTCAAATGGAGACAATGGAAAATCCACCCTTCTCAACTAATTCTCTTAACACTAAATGTAAACTTGTTTACAGGAACACCTTTGGAATAAAAAAGCTACCCAGTGCTCCCTGATTGACTGAGACCCTAACTCATGCTGAAGAATTGGATATCCAACCCACATCATGGGGACTAGGTCTGCCTTGACACATACTAAGTGCGATGGAAGGGAGGAAAGGCAGAGAAAAGACTAAACCTTCAAAAGTACAGTAAGAAGGGAGAGAAGTTTCAGATAAAATGAGTAGAGGATTGAATCAATTAAAGCAAGGAAATAATGTGATGCCTCTACTTCCATTATTATCTTTGTCATCAAATTTATATAGTTCTTAAGTTTTTCTAAGTGCTTTGCAAATAGCTTCTCATTTAATTTTCACAAAAATCCGGAGAGAGGTAGGTTCTATGATTATCCCCAATTATAGGTAGGGAAACTAAGGTAAAGAGGTTAAGTGACTTGCCCTGGGTCACACAAATAGGAAATATCTAAAGTCACATTTGAATTCAGGTCTAATTCCAGATCCAGTGCTCTATTCATTGGAGCCCTATTAAATCTAATTTGTATTAGATACAATTAAAATAGTTGGAGAGAAGGGTAATGAAGAGTCTGAAAAAGGATGGCAATTACTGGAGAGGGCAGCTTGGTGGCACAGTGGATAGAGCACTGGGCTTAGAATCAGAAGGGCCCTGAGTTCATTTAATTTGAGAAATAGTTGAATTAACTGGGGATTTTTAACCTAAAGAAAAGAAGATTCAGTTGTGGCTCCCAAAATTGTCTTCCAATATTCAAAGAGATGCTCCCTCTAGAGAGATAAGACTTGTTATTTTTGGCCCCAGAGAGCACGGCCAAGGGTAGCAAGGGTAGAAGTTACAAAGAAGTGAATTTAAGCTTGATGTCAGGAAAAACTTCCCAAGAATTCATTTCCATTGTAGGATGGGCTGCCTAGGAGTTAAAAAGTGAATTTCTTGAGGGAAATAACAGTTTTTTTCATTTTGTCCTTGTGCATAGTAGGTGCTTAATAAGTAATACTTAGTTTGGTTATGAGTCTTCTGTTCATCGAAAGTCTTCAAATATAAGCTGGCTGATCTCTTATTTGGCACATTATTGATATTCAAGTAAGGTTTGGGCTACTAGGTGATGACCACTTCCATATATTTCCTGCTTCTCCTCCCCACAACTTTCTAGGGTCCTTTCGTATGTTATCTTCTGCTATTGGATTGTAAGTTCCTGGAGGGCAGGACTTGTCTTTCTTCTTATTTTTTGCATCTCCAGCTCCTATAGTGGTCTGTGGCACAAAATAAGAACTTAATAACTGTATATTGTCTTGTACTGTTTTAATTTCCATGATTAGGGACCAGCCTAGGTGGACCCCCCCTCTGCCAATGCTTTTGGACTTTGAGATCAGCAATCAGACTTCAAAGGAGACCATTTTAGAGTCCCCACAAAGTATGGAGCAAAACCATTCCCAGCAAGACCTCACATATTGTCGAGGGGAACTACATGAGTAATCTTGTCCCAGCAGTTCATAAATATTGCTCTGTAAGGAAGGGGAAGACAGTGTGTTTATTTTGAGCCCAGAGTGCATTGCATTCATTTTTTAAAATGTCAGACATATGCATGCAAAGAGAGCTTGTTTTCCAGCAATATGTTTTTCCATATAACACTGAATTAAAAAGGAATGGCTAATGTGGAGACAAGTGAATGAATCATAAACTTGGAGTGCAAGAAATACAAAATAATAAAGCGAGCCTCTAGTTTCTTCCTCCTTCCTCTGCCTGGCCCATTTCAGAGCATTTGCAAATATTGATCAGGGAGATATCAATGGTCTACTGTAGGCCAAAGTGTCTTGGATCCTGGGTTCCACCCCATCCCCCTTCTGAAAATGAGGAAGCCCTGCCAATTTCAGATACTCCCCCTAAACAGGTGGGAGAAGGGGGGGGCTCTATATTGAAGTTCAGGCTCTAAGTAGGTTTCCCATTTTTCACTGCAAAGAAACCCAATTTATTCTCTGTTCAAAAGAAAAGTGGAATCACAGGCATCTCGGTGGGAACTGATGAAAACATTGGCAAAACTTTCAGATAAAAGAGATCAAATTGTTTACCAATCTAGCCTTAAGAAGGGGGGAGGAAATGGTTCCATTTTCATTCTTGTCTCATGGGTGCTTTTGAAGAGGGGTGGGTTATGAAGGGTGGCCCTCTGCTCCTCCTCCTGCCAATGGAAAACCTTTTAAAAAAGCAATTCAGCATTTTATTCATTATACTGGGTCATCTGAAAAAAAAGTACTTAACTTTCCTTCTGGTTTTCATTTCTCTCCTTCCTCCATGCAGACATGGTGGTGCTGACAGAAACAGATTTTTGGCCTTCTGAAGGCACCTCGTATACAGAGCATCCTCTTCCTGCTTGTTCTTTTGCTGGTGCAACATAATCAATTTTTTAAAAGCTCCTTTCTCTTCTGACCATGGTGACCATATGCTTGGGTGGAGATTATAGGTTAAAGTCCGCTGAAAGTAATTGAATTAGATTGCTCTTGCGTTTCTGGTCAATAACCAGGGTCGGTGGATTCAAGCTCTTTTCTAGAAATTGTACTTTCTTCATTTTACTTCAAGATGCACCTGGGCATTTGGCTTTGGGGAAGAGGGGAAAACAGATTTAGGAAGGAACCATGAACTCAGAAGGAAATGAGTTGTCATTATTGTCACTATGCCCTGCCTCTGTTTCCCCATCTGTAAAATGGAGAATCAATAAAAATGCTTGCATTGGAAATATACTAAGACTGCTACATGAAAAGTCCTTTGTTAGCCTTAAAGTTCTGTAGAGATGGAAGCTATTATCGCTCTCATTATACAGTCCCTACTTCCTTGGCAGACCCAAATCCCTCCCTAAATTTGGCTACTGTCAATCAGTAGGATCCCAGGCCCTCTCCTATTGCAAAAGCCTTTGTTTTCTCTAGAGAAAAGTCTGTTAGACAAAACTTTGGATGCTCCTTGTCCCCTTACTGTAATCTCCATGTAGGAGCCTTCCTCTGCTGATAGGGAGTCATGAGGGGGTTAAGGGTCTAGTCCAGAGCCATGCAGATTGTGTGAGTTAGAGGCAAGGCTTAACCTCAGAGTTTTCAGGGGAGGCAGGATCTTTTAGGTGGCCAAGTTAAAACTTGGGCTAGATGCTTCTTAGTTTCCTTCTATGGAGAAACTGTGGGGAAGTGGAAATTGTCCTTGGAGCCCAGTTTCAGGACAGGGTCTTTACTTCAAGTTTTATTTGCTAATTGGGTTATCATTTCAATCAAATTCTGGAAGAATATAAGCTCCAATTCAGTATATATTTATTAAGTACCTACTGTATGCCAGGCACTGTGCCAAACATTGGGGATGCAAAAAGAAAAAAAAAGACTAAAGGCAGGCCCTGCCCTCAAGGAGCTTATGATCTAATGGGAGAGTAAAAATGTATATCAAAGCAAAGTATATACAGGATAAATAGGAAATAATTACCAGAAGGAAGGCACAAGAATCAATATGGCATTGGCAAAGGTTTCTCTTACAAGATAGGGACTTAGGTTGGATTGAAAGGAAGACAGGGAGATTAATAGTTAGAATGGAGAAAGAGTTCTAGGCATGGAGAAAACAGCTAGAGAGAATGCCAGGACCCAAGAGATGGTGTCAAGAAAAACTTCCTAATGATTTTATTGTTGGTTAGTCATTTTCAGTCATATCTGTCTCTTTGTGACCCCTTTTGAGGGTGGTTTCTTGGAGAGGTTACTGAAGTTATTTACCATAGTCTTCTCTAGGCATTTTATAGATATGGAAGCTGAGGCAAACAGGACTAAGTGACTTGTCCAAGGTCACACAGCCATTATGCATCTGAGCCTGATTTGAGCTCAGGTTTTCCCAATTACAGCCAGCACCCTATCTCCTGCACCACCTAGTTTAAGAGTTAGAGCTTTCTAAAAGTGGAATTACTTTAACTGAGCAATGGTGGTGTTTCTATCCAATTCCATCTCCATCCCAGAGGCTAAATAATCGCTTCTTTGTTATGCTCTAGAAGGAGTCCTTTCATGCATGGGTTAGATTAGATGACCACTGGCTGGGTTCTCTTCCAACTCTTGAATACTGTGAACCAGGAAACATGTGGAGAGGGAATAGCACCCATGTGCCCTGTATACCACAGCATCTCAATTTCAACATCCTATCTCTATTTCAATTCATTTCTGAGGTAGAGCAGAAGTGGAAGACCCTTGAAGGTTTTAGGAGGAGGGAGAGTTTTGAATGCAGGCTTCACTAGTTCAATACTTCTCATTGGTCCTTAGGGGTGCCATTAAAATATGCTGAAAGGAATTAGAGTGGAAGGAAAAGACAGAGAATGGAGGAAGGATGGGAAGGAAGAAGGAAAGAAAAGAGAAAAAAGGGAGGGGAGAGAGGAAAAAAGGAAGTCTAGGATCAAAAGGAAGAAAAAAGAAAAATAAAGGAAGTCAGGAAGAGAGAAGAGAAAGAGGAAAAGAATCATCTCATCACCACTTCTTTCATGAATTGACTTCGTTTTTCTCTTGCTGTCTTACTGATTCTTTTGTAAAAGATCTTGAGAGCCTTCCCTGAAAGTCACAGTAGAAATGCAAAAACTTCAGTAGCCAGGCGTAGGCTTCTATGGTTATCCTCTAACAAGAAATGATTTCATTTTTAGACCTAACTAAAACTAAGGTTTAGACCTAACTAAGGCATGGAAATCGTGATTGACAATCAGAAATCAACAGATGCCAGGAAAAGTGCCAGCAGCTTCATGCAGATCATCTCTTTTTACTCCAGCTAAAAAAGTGCTGTGTGACCCATACTGCTTTATGACTAGCTCATTGTTTAATATTTACCCATTATCCAGCACCAAAAATGTTCCCAGAGGGAGAGAGGAAAGGAAGTGAGAAGGGAAGTGAAAAGGGGAGGAAAGGGGAAGAAAAATAAGGGGAAGAGAAAGAGGAGAAGGATATGGAAGGAGAGAGGGCAGGAAAGAATGGGAGAGAAAGGGAGAAGAGGAGAGAAAGAGAGGGTAAGGAAAGGGAAAGGGAGAGGAAAGAGGGAGAGAAGAGAGGATGTGATGAGAGCAGATGAAAGAGAGGTGGGGAGGGAGAGACAGACAGAGAGACAGAGAGAAATGAGAGACACATTCCACTATTGATCACTTCCTTTTGGGGTTTACCATTTAATTAAACAGATGGAGAAAAATCCAAAATGGTCATTCATCATCACATTTGTTAATAATAAGCTTTTCTTGGCAAAATATCACACTGACAAGAGGAAGCCTGACTGAGTCTTGCATTATGACATGTAATGAGGCCCCACCTCCTTTGTTCCCCAATGCCACAATTTCAAATGCCCCATGGAAGGCTGTAGTCCCTGTTCTGTGCTCAGGCTGATATCTCACCTCCTCAGCCTCTTTTGTCCCAGGGAAATCTTCTGATCTCCGTTTTCATTCTCTAGCTCAGCTTCTTTGCAGGTTTTAACAAGATCCTACACTGCTTCTTGTCCTCTAAAGGCCAGGACTCCAGAGCAGCCCTGGACTCTGTGGAGTCCAAGTCTGTCACTAACTAGCTGTGTCTTTTTAGGAAAAGTAAGGCTATATTCTGTGAGTTTATATTCCTTAACTATCTGAAGCAATGTTGACAACAGAATGGATACCAGATTTGGAGTCAGAAGACCTAGGCTCAGCCACTTATTACCTTTGTAAGCTTGAGCAATCAATCAATTAAATAACGGGCATTTAGTAAGCTTCTATGAGCTGGAAACTGTGCTGCAAGCTGAGGATGCAAAAATGAAATGAAGGATCTCTACCTTAATAAAATAGCTTCCATTATATGGGTGGAAGGGGAAGACAACAGCCACATATATAAGAATATATAAAATATATGCAAATAATTTAATCTTACTTTGACTCAATTTCATCCTCTGTAAAAGGAGAGAGCTGGGTTTTTAGGACTTCCAGGGTCCTTTCTAGCTCTAAATTTGTTACTCAAAACGAATAAACTAATAGTCTTATTCAACAGTACTGATTCCAAGCATTTAAAGGAAATCTACAATAGTACTTCAGTCAATCTGTAAGTCCTCTTGCACAGAGAAAATTCCACTGGATAACTAGATGGATTATCTATGAGTGACTTGGGCTGACTCAAGAGGAAGTAGGTTCTTGGTTCTTCTTCCTTGATAGTCTTTATGGAAATGCTAGATGACCAATTTCTGAATGCATTGAAGAGGGTGATTTGGTTCCTATATGGGTTGGGCCAGATGATTTTGGAGGTCCCTTCTAGATCTGACATTCTGGTTGTCTCTTCTATTCTGAATGGCCCATTGTTCAGTGCCTCTTGTAACTCCTGTGCATAGGTAAGGAAATGCTATTGTCATAATAATATTAGCTTATGTGTAGTCCTAAAGCAAATCACAACTCAGACCCTCAATTCTCTCATCAGTTTTATGGAGGTACTAATAATTTCTCTACTTATATCAGTGGATTTTGTGGAAGAAGGTCTTAAATGTATTTTTTTTATTTTATTGATTATGAAAAATTTTCCATAGTTACATGATTCATATTCTTTCCTTCTCCTCCTCCCACCTGTCTCCCATAGCCAATGTGCAATTCCACTGGGTTTTACATGTGTCATTGATCAAGACCTATTTTCATATTATTATTTGTACCAGGGTGATCATTTAAAGTCTGCATTCCCAGTCATATCCCCATTGACCCATGTGATCAAGCAGTTGTTTTTTCTGTGTTTCTGCTCCCAAAGTTCTTTCTCTGGATGTGGATAGCATTCTTTCTCATAAGTCCCTCAGAAATGTTTTGGATCATTGCCTTGATGCTAGTAGAGAAGTTCATTACAATTGATTGTGCCATAGTCTCTGTGTACAATGTTCTTCTGGTTTTGCTCCTTTCCCTCTGCATCAATTCCTGGAGGTCTTTCCAGTTCACATGGAATTCCTCCAGTTCATTATTCCTCTGAGCACAATAATATTCCATCACCACCAGATTCCACAATTTGTTTAACCATTCCCCAATCAAAGGGCATACCTTCGTTTTCCAAATTTTTGCCACCAAGAAGAGCGTGGTTATAAATATTTTTGTACAAGTCTTTTTCCCTATTATCTTTTTGGGGTACAAACATAGCAGTGGTATGGTTGGATCAAAGGGTAGGCTATTTTTAAAGCCCTTTGGGCATAGTTCCAAATTGCCATCCAGAATGGTTGGATCAATTCACAACTCCACCAGCAATGCATTAATGTCCCTATTTTGCCACATCCCCTCCAAAATGTATTACTTTCCTTTGCTGTCATGTTAGCCAATCTGCTCTGAGTGAGGTGGTATCTCAGAGTTGTTATGATTTGCAATTTTTAATTATAAGAAATTTAGAACACTTTTTCATGTGCTCATTAATAGTTTTGACTTCTTTATCTGAGAATTGCCTATTCATGTCCCTTGCCCATTTATCAATTGGGAAATGGCTTGCTTTTTTGTACAATTGATTTATCTCCTTATATATTTGAGTAATTAGACCTTTTTCAGAGGTTTTTGCAATAAAGATTTTTCCCCAATTTGTTGCTTCCCTTTTACTTTTGGTTGCATTGTTTTTTTTTAAACCCTTAACTTCCGTGTATTGGCTCCTAGGTGGAAGAGTGGTAAGGGTGAGCAATGGGGGTCAAGTGACTTGTCCAGGGTCACACAGCTGGGAAATGTCTGAGGCTGGATTTGAACCTAGGACTTCACATCTCTAAGCCTGACTCTCAATCCACTGAGCTACCCAGCTGCCTCTGGTTGCATTGGTTTTGTTTGCACAAACCCTTTTTAATTTAAAGTAATCAAAATTATTTATTTTATATTTTGTACTTTTTTCCAACTCTTGTTTGGTCTTGAAATCTTTCCTTTCGCAAAGATCTGACAGGTATACTATACTGTGTTCACCTAATTTACTTATAGTTTTCTTCTTTATATTTAAATCATTCGCCTATTCTGAATTTATCTTGGTGTAGGGTGTGAGATGTTGATCTAAACCTAATCTCTCCCATACTGTTTTCCAATTTTCCCAGCAGTTTTTTTTTCAAATAGCGAATTTTTATCTCAAAAGCTGGGATCTTTGGATTTATCATACACTGTCTTGCTGAGGTCATTTACCCTAAGTCTATTCCACTGATCCTCCCTTCTGTTTCTTAACCAGTACATATTGTTTTCTTCCATGTCTTAAAGTGCCAAATATAGTAATTATTATTTCTCTCATCTTTTTAAAGTGGTTCAAATAGAAACAGTCTTAGGGCAAGCTATTCTGATACTCTTTTAAAAATACATTTAATGGTCTATGGACTCCTAGATGGATAAAATAACTGCTACTTGTATTTGGAAAATTATTTTCCTTCAGAATACATTTTATAAACCTATGTTATAAAGAGATCAATAGTCAATAGCAATCAACAGTCAATAGACATTTATTAACCTCCAACGATATGCCAGGAAATGTACTAGGCACTGCAGATACAACTACAAAAACAAAGAGAGTTCCTGCCCTCATGGAGTCTATAATCTAATGGGAGAACACCCCACCAAAGGAAGATGAAAAATAAGAGGGAAGGGGAAGGTTCCCAAGATGGGGCATAATGGAGAAGTCAGACAGAGAAATGCTAAAATACAGCAACCAGCTAAAAGATGAGGAGGTGTTTCAGCTGAACTCTCTCATTAAATGAAGATTTCAATCAAAGAGACAGGAAAAGGTCCTATAGGTACAAAATACTATTGAAGCTTTTCACATATGTGGTGGAAGAGAACTAGAAAATAAGGACTCCATCAGTGGAAATAGCTGAATGAATTATGGTATATACATGTCCTTTAATCAAGAAGCATTTATTAAGCACATACCGTATGTTGGACGCTGTATTGAGTGCTGAGAATGCAAGAAAGACAAAAGACAATTCCTACCCTTGAGGAATTTACAATCTAATATAATGGAATATTATCATGCGATAATAAATGACTACAGGGGACGATGTCAGAGAAACTTGGGAAGACTTATATGAACTGATAAAAAGTGAAATGAGCAGAAGCAGGAGAGAAATTATACAATAAAGTACCACAGAGATTTAAGTATCTTGAATAATAAATGATCTACCACAATTACCTTCTATTATCCCTATTCATCTCGATTTTATCAAGAACTTTTAGACTTGCTAAATTCTCTTTGTCATAGATTAAAGTCCTTGGATTTTTCCTCTGTTCTTAACAGACCTCAGATATCTTCCTAAAATTAAACATGTTGGGGGCAGCTGGGTAGCTCAGTGGAGTGAGAGTCAGGCCTAGAGACGGGAGGTCCTAGGTTCAAACCTGGCCTCAGCCACTTCCCAGCTGTGTGACCCTGGGTGGGTCACTTGACCCCCATTGCCCACCCTTACCAATCTTCCACCTATAAGACAATACACCGAAGTACAAGGGTTTAAAAAAAATTAAAAAAAAATTAAAATTAAACATGTTACTCATATTTCTTGACAGAGAGAGGATGGACCAAAGATAAAAAATCAGACACATATTTCTGAAAGTGGCCAATGAGGCAATTTGTTTTACTTGGCTATTTATTACAAGGACTTCATTTTCCTCTCCCTACTCCCAACTGGAGATGGTGTGATGTAGGAGGGAAAGAAAGGAAATGTCTGATATTTGGAATTGGATCGCACTCTTTTCTTACACCTTCTAAATTAAACCTTCTTTGTCAAGCAAAAACACCTAACATTGCATATGCCCTGCCCTAGTAGGTCCCCATTTCACTTTCTGCCATGAAAAGGAGGACAATTTTATTTTCTATTTTCAAGAATCCTTATTGTCATTTTAGTTACTCAGTGTCCTTTTAGGAATCTTTTCAACTCTCTTGTTGGGGTAAATTCAATTCTTTTGTTGAGTTAAATTTAATAATTAATATTATTACTAAAAAGTCTCTATTGCATGTATGTAGCCCCACTGATCCCCAGCCTTGCCTTGCCTAGTATTACAGAAGCTACGACATTACATGTTCAAGCTCCTTTTGTCCTTTCCTTAATCAGAAGCAAGCTGCCTCTGTCAAATAGTGACATTCCCCCTGGCTAATTAACAGGCCTTCACTTTTGCATCCTGACCTGGCTGTTGTTTCTTGCTTGCTACTACCCCTAATTGTTTGAATTCTCCCCAAACCTTTCAGACTTGCTCCATTTTCTGTGTCTTCAATCAAAATCCTCAGACTTTTCTTTTTGTCTCGTAGACCTGAGATAGTTTCATGATGTATCCATTCAATTCAGTTCACCAAACATTCATTTCTACTAAGTTCAAGGTACTGTCTTATGCATTGGAGATACAAAGTCAAAAATAAAACCCTTGTCTTTAGGGAACTTGCATTCTACTTATAGCCCTCAATACTCTTCTGGACTGTCCTTGTGATATGTATTAGACTCTTGCTTCTTGGTTGGAGCTCCCATTCTGCCCTCTCTCAGCAAACTCAGCTCTGAATCCAGAGTAACACTTAGTCTATGGTGGAGACCTACATTTGGAAGCCAAGGAACCTTGTACCCCAAAAAATGAAGCATGCGTGCCTATTGGGGTTGATTAATTGGCGACCAGTTATAATTCTTAAGGAACATAAAGGTTACAGTAGATAATATTTTTCCTCCCTGTCTGAAATAAAAAAATCCCAGAGATCAGCCAAATGGTAAAGTCCTGATTTGTCCTGTCAGGAGGACAGACAGCCTCAGTCTGAGGTGCTCTCAGGAAGGGACAGCCATTTGGTGATTCATGGCACATGCCTTTGATCACTGGAGGAGAAGGAATAGGCATTATCCCCATGTATCTGGTGCAGCTTTCTCTGCATTATTCATTTCTGCCTTGCTTTGCACCTCAGTGATTCCCCATTAATTGAGCAGACCCCTCCTTTTTCTTCCTTATGCTCTCTTGGGGGCCTCTCTCAGAAGACACACTCCTTTTAGAAAAATATGAATGACTTCAAGCTCTTCATTAAGTACCCATTGCCTCTTATTTATTGGGAGCAAACATAGTAAGGTACTTAATTATCTCATGATATTTCTCTAACTGCTAAATATCAAGAGATATGCTTTTTCCCCTCCTAATATGTGTAGAGTAATGCATCTTCCCTAAACATTTAGAATAGAAACACACCTACAATTGACAAAATATTAGCTATAGATCATGATTATTTGATTTTTTAGAGGTTACCCGACAATTCAATAATGCAAATGTTTATCCATCATGTTAGAGAATGCCGATTTTTGCAAATAATGCATTTTTCCCCAGAAAGAACTATATGTCTGACAATAATAAAAGATTTCGATTAGTCATCCTGGTACTAGTTTTAAATGTTGCACCTTCTTGGTACATGGCCACATAAAATATTTATTATGATATTGGTTATTTTTATTTTATGGCCTGCATATTCCCCAAGCCTCCATACTCTAGTAGGAGCTAGAGAGATGCTTTCCTGGTTTTATTCATATTTAGCTCCTCATTCAAACAACTCCCAAGTCTCCCCCTTTGTAGTGAGGTTGTATTCAGATGAAACCTCCAACTTGTTCAGAAATTCTCAAAGGATGTTTCTGAGCCCTTTTTTTATTTCTGAGGGTCTCTGCTTTTCTACTCCCCTCCTATATGATATCTCTAGACATTTTCTACATCATTTTCCCCCCTCACCAACAATATACCCAATAGCAGTGCTAGACCCAGAATCACCTTTTCCTTTTCAATATCCATAGCTGGGAATAGCCTCCTTGTCTCTCTTGGCCACCACATTGGTTTTCCATTTTTTTTTATTAGTTCTAGTTCAGCTAAAATAGAAGAAGTAAAGCTTTCCTTCTTTCTTTGGTATAGAATCTCTTATCTTCACTCTCCACTTATAGGAGTAATTAACTACAAATAATGCAGGATGAAAAAGTCTATCATCAAAATGCCATTCTAACAAATTCTTTGTAGAACACAATAAAATCATTGTTGGCTGTCAAATTTAAAAACCCTTCTTAGAACTTTTCAATATATAACCATGTCTTCCTTCTCCACACTCCTAACACCCTTCCTTGATGAAATAATTTCTCTCCCAGGGTGGTTTTTGAGCTTTTGACCTAGAATCATCAAATCTTAGAATTGGAAAGGAAATTTAGAGATGAGCTAGTCCAGCATTGGATGTATGTGACACATATTCTCAATAGATTTTATAGTCTTCAGTCTGTTCACTAGCATATCTGTCTCCAGTGAGATTTAGTGAGGTTCATATGTGTGTGTGTGTGTGTGTGTGTGTGTGTGTGTGTGAGTGTGTGTGTGTGTGTGTGTGTGTGCTGGTGCTTCTTGAATTATGTATTTAGTTTGTATTGAATGTTCCACCTAACAATTATGATATTAAAAAGGTGGTACAGTGGATAGCATGCCAAGCCTGTGATCAGGAAGACATGAGTTGAAATCTAGTCTCAGACAATAACTATATAACCCTAGTCAAGTTATTTAACTTCTATTTGCCTCAGTTTCTCATTTTTAAAATGGGGATTTTATCATCTGCATTCCAGAGTTGTTGTGAGACTCAAAGAAGATAATATTTTCAAAGAGTAAAGTTATTCAAGAGTTACTGCTCTACATTGATAAAGGTCATCTCCTCACAAGGTTCTTTTTACATTATAATTACAGAACTAGTCAAAATATTCATGACATTAAAAATGATGGAAAGGATGGAAATACTAACAACTCACATTTCTATAGCACTTTAAGATTGGTAAATGACTTTCCTCAAAACAACCCTATGAGGTTGATAGTGGAAATACTATTATTTGTATTTGACAGATGAAGAAACTGAGGCAGGGAGAGATTAAGTGAATTGCTCATAGCCATAGAGCTTTATAAAGTTTGAGACAGGGTTGGAACCAGGGCCTCATATGCTTTCCTCTTCCCAGTCCCCTCTCAGGGTCATGGATGTTGCACTTTCTAATTCATATCCATGCATTGTAAGCCTGGAGAAGAGGATTCAGATACTGACTTGCCCGTGAGATTTCAGTCAAATCATTTACCATTTTGTTGTGTCACTTTCTGCATCAATAAAATGAAAGTATGGTCATCTACAGAACTGTGGTGAAGATACAAAGAATAAGGTGTTCTGTGCAGAGATTTAGAGCAAGAAGATTTAGGATGCTAGGAATAACCTACAGATAAGGAAAATGAGGTTCTGAAAGCTTAAGCAACTTGGCCAAGGTCACAAAAAATTTTAGTGATAGAATGAGAAATAATAGGATAATAGTGTTGGAAGGGACTTTAGAGATCATCTTGTCCAACTCAATCATTTTACAGATCTCTAAATCTCATGCTTTTCTCCCACTAAATTTCTGGAAAAGAAGGAAAAAAAAAGATCAAGAAGTACTATATGCAGAGGGGAGAGCAAGTGGGCTAAAGGAATTTGGCTGAGAGCCTGTAGGGAAGAGAAATACATTCTATTCATTCTAATCAACTAGCAAAAAAGACAAATCAAGACAGAAAATCCTTATAGCCTAGGACCCTAGCATTTGTCTTATTTCCTCCCAATTATACTCAAGAAAGAAGAGAAACTCCAGAGAATATGGAAAGAAGAAAGATGCGTCATGTTGAGACCACTGACCTGAGAAGAAAGTGAGTTTCACCTGTTCTTCCAAATTAACTTTCAGTTCCTCTGAAAATTCCTTAAGTTCCTCAAAGATTCTTTTCAGAACTGAGATGTATATTTTCCATTTCAAATTTCAAGCTCAAAGATACATCTTATGACAAAGATTTCTCTCTCTCTCTCTCTCTCTCTCTCTCTCTCTCTCTCTCTCTCTCTCTCTCTCTCTCTCTCTCTCTCTCTCTCATCCATTCATTTTCTTTTATTCCTGGGCAGGTGAAATTCTATTTTCTACTTAGTGACCTGAGTGGTGGCTCTCCTTGCTCCCAACCTTCATATAAGGGATGCTACCTGGTATTCTTTAAAAAAAAAACAACTTTCTGGGAATAAAAAAGAGAGCAGAACTTCATCTGATCTTTCCCCTTGTGTGCTTGGTGGAATTACTCTATCTCTTTGTTTCTGGGTTGAATGAAAACATTACAGCTGAGAGTTGTTTTCAGAGTTCTTGTTGGAATTAAAAATTTGTCTTCTAGCTCTTAGAAGTTCTCGTTGGTGGGACATGGATGAGGGAGTTGGAGTTGGCCTTATGGTCTCTGGTGTCCATCATTTTGCTGCTCAATCATTTTGTTCTGTGCCTTTCAACCTCAGCTAGAAACACCTGGGGAACTGAGGTCTGTCATTTATGCCACATCAGAGTCCAAGCCAAATTTAATCCTGCAGAAATCTTTGATGTAATCTGATATCATCACTGGTGTTTTAATATTTATTAAGGCTACTCAGCATGCCAAACTCTACTCAAAATTGGAAAAGGTCCTTGAGTTCCCATCTCTTTTTTATGTCTCAAATAATTTAACTGTGCAAGGCATGACTTATTTGGATGCTTCCCCTCCTGACTGCATTTGACCTTGGTGCTGCCTGCTCCCCTTGCAGGGTGCTTAGGGAACCTCTGTGAGACATTGAGCTTCTGGATGTGAGAAGTCATGGATTATAGATGTGACCTCCTAAGGACAAACTTCCTGCCACTATGAATTAGCATGGCTCAACAAAGTACTGCAAGTCCTATGGGGATGTCGCTAGCCTGAGTTGCCCTCTTCTTTTAATGCCAGAATGAGCTCTCATCATTTTAAGAGTTCTTTACCTTATATTGCAATGAAATTGGCTGACTATTGGTCTTAGTTCTACTCTCAGGGGCTAAACAGAATGCTAAATCTCTCTTCTACATGATCAAGATAGCCCTTCACATATGCAAACTTGGTCATCTAGAATCCAGTCTCTAATTTAATGGACAAATAATTATATCACTTTGGTTGAACCCATCCCAGTATGGCAAAACTCATAGTGGAGTAGTGGCTTGATAGTAGGATTTGAAGTCAAGAAGACTTGGGTTCAAATACTGTCTCAGAGGCTTTAGTAAGCAATGGAGGACTCTAGTTAAGTTTTTCCTTTTATATAATCTTACTGATGGAAGAGACCTTGGAGGCTAACTAGTTCAATTTAGTTGCTAAAAAGGACCCACTCTACAACCTACTATAGTCTACTATTAGTCTAGTAACTAGACTAATGATTATCAATCTTTAGCCCCATAACAGTATGAAGGGTGTGTGTGTGTGTGTGTGTGTGTGTGTGTGTGTGTGTGTGTGTGTGTGTATGTGTGATGGTAGTGGATATGTCTCATTGCTAGGAATGGATATGATCTTCCCTGAATGAATATCAGAATCTCAGTTAGAAAGAATCTTTGTTGCCTTCTAACTCTACTCAGACCTGAACTAGAGTCTCCTTACCAAGTAGTCAAGTTTGGTTTAAAGATTTTTGATGAGGGGGAAGTAACTAACTCCCAAGTTAATGCATTCTACTCTTGGCTAATTCAAAATGTTAGGAAGGTTTTCCTGATCTCAATGCTAAACTAGCCTCCCTGTAACTCCTACCTATTTCCTCCTATGTCATTTATCTTTTTTGAGACTTTCCTGAACTCCAATTCACCTTAGCACACTTCCTCCCAAACTGTTGTATATTTATTCTCTTTATTATCTGTATATACTTACATTTATGATGGCTTTTTCAGTAGAATGTAAGCTTTTTGAGGTCAGATACTAATTCATGTTTTCATTGATAACCCCAGCATTTAGTACATGATCTAAATACTTGTGGTTGGCTTGATTTCCCCATCTGTGAAATGGTGAGACTATGCCATAGAACCTATCTTCCAGTGTCCCTGTGAGTCTATGAGATAATGCAAATGAGACTCTTTAAAACGCCATATCAATGTCAATTGTTTATCACTTTAACGAATGAATAAGGGAATGAAAGGATGAATGAATAAAAAAGCTTGCTCTGTGCCAAGGTAAGTGTTAGCGAAGGAGGAGGAGAAGAGGAAGAGGAAAAGAAGGAGAAAGAGAAGGAGGAGGAAAAGGAGGAGGAGGAGAAAGAGAAGGAGGAGAAAGAAAAGAAAGAGGAAGAGGAGGATGAAGAGGAGAAGGAGGAGAATGAAAAGAAGGAAGATGAAAAGGAGAAGGAAGAGGAGGATGAAGAGGAGAAGGAGAAGGAGGAGGAGGAGGAGGATGAAGAGGAGGCAGAAGTGAAACAAGAAGAGGGATTAAGGGAAGGAAAATGGATCCTGATACTAAGCAAGGCTCACATCCACACTGGCATCAGTAAGGGCCCATCACATCTGCTCACCTGCATCCTTACTCCCACCTCTTTTACATCTCCATTTTTTCCTCCCTCCCTCAGGCTCCCTCTGAGAATCCTCTCCAGCCCCCCCTCCCAACTCTCCCACTCATGGGCCAGGGTCACTCAGGGCATTCCTTTTAAAAGTTTGTTTGCAAACTTTCTGGGCAGCAGCCCCAGAGATGCCTTTCCTGCCTCTGACACCTAAAGTCGATTCTCCTCTAATCACCTTCTCTGCTGTTCTGCCGCCTTCTCAGGATCCAACAGCTTCCTGCTTTTAACAGCTTATTTAACGTCCCTTGGAAAAAGGGGGGAGAAGGGGGTGCAGGAAGAGAACCTTCCTGCCTCCAAGGAGAGAGGATGCTGGAAGCAGTTTTAAGAGCTAAAAATAAACTCTGCAGCTAAGGACAGCCACCGGTGTAGAGTTAGATTACCTGGCCACTCTCCAGCCCAGATTGCATTGAATTCATAGTCATTTTCTATTAGAATAAGCAAAAGTGTTTGCTTAGGTGTCTGGGTATTGCCTAGGTGGGGAGACCATTTAAAAACCGGCCAGTTCCTGGGCAGTTCAGAGTAGAGCTCTACTTTTCACAGCTAGGGCTGCCCCTGCTCAAATGTCCTCTCTAGCCAAGTATTCATCTACAAGGTTAAGTTTCACTTTTCTTAAAATAATCACTAGGGTGTGCGTGATTCCCCACTGCCCACCTTTCACGTGGTGATTTGGCCTGAATAAACTCTGTGGCCTGTTAAATTACCTAGTACTGCATTTCCAACATTAAGCGTGGCACCCTAGGACCCCAATTTGTTCTGGAGACCAGTGGCCAGTTCTCCATTTTCCACATGAGAAAACTGAAGGCAGAGGTCCTAGAGGGCTTGTGAGCTAGGGATGCAAAGAACTGCCATTAGAACCCTGGCCCTGGGATGGAAGTCATCATTCCAACTCCCCATGGGCATAAAGTGAGAGAAAGAAAAGAGGGGGACAGAAGAAGCCCCTGGACTCTTGGGATGCAAGTCAGAGATTATTCCAGCATTGACTCATGGTGGGGAAGGGGGTTATTTGTGAGCAACAATTTACACATAAATTGCAGTCAAGCCTGTGATGTGGCGGACAAAAGAGCTGATGGGATCTTCAGTTTCTTTAAGAGAAGCATCATTTCCTAGGTAGTATCATATGATCATGGGGTCATAAAATCACAAGTTTAGGGCTACAAGGTATTTTTGAGGGCAATTCCCTGATTATGGATAAGGAAATATAGGCCAAGAGAGGTGAAGTGATTTGACCACACAGCTACTATGTGTGGAAGACAAGAATCAAACTCAGCTCTTTGTGAGTCCAAGTTCAATGTTCGATCCAATAAAGCAGAGGTATCAAACTCATGGCCAGTGGCCAGAATAAAGTGTAAATAGAAGATATTTAACAAAGTAAATGCACAACACAACATAGATGATGTTAATTTGTGATTTTCTGAGTCAATGTACCTGCAGTGATCCATTTCTATCTGAGTTTGACTCTACTGTACTACAGCATTCAAGGGATCTAGTTAGTCAGTCAATAAACATTTATTGAGCACCTTCCACATACCAGGCACTGTGCTAAGTGATGACTAGTCCAATTTCTTTATTTATGGATTGGGAAATTGAAACCTAAGGAGTTTAAGTGACTTGCCTAAGATCACATGGTTAGTAAGTATCAGGGGGAGATTTGGGCCCAGGCCCTCTGGTAAGAACCAGAAACCATGGGTGGGAGTTACAAAGAGGCAAATTTAGGTTTGATAAAAGGAGAGCTATCCTAAGAATAAGAGTTCTCCCAAACTAGAATGGACCATCCCAGGAAATATTAGTTTCCTTCACTTTCCCAGAATCTCAGAATTTGAGAACCGGAAGAGGCCTAAGAAGCCCACATCTGAGAAGAATCTCTACTAGAATATAACTGACAAATGTTTACACTTAAGACCTCTTAGTGTAAAGTGGAAGAGTGGAAGAGAAACCACCACCTCTTAGGATAGCCTATTCTACTTCTTCACCTACTCTCACTACAAGGATGGTTTTCCTGACATAAAGCCTAACTTGCCTTCTTAAAGATTTCTAAGGGCAGCTGGGTGGCTCAGTGGATAGAGTGTCAGACCTAGAGGTTCCAATCTGTCCTGAGACACTTCCTACCTTTTTGACCCTGGGCAAGTCACTTAATCCCAATGCCTTGCCCTTACCTCTCTTCTGCCTTGGTATTAATACATGGACCAATTCCAATCCAGAAGGTAAGGATTTTGAAAAAGCAAAACAACAAACTTCTACCCATTGTTCCTAGTTCTTCCCTGTGGAGCAAAACATAACCAGTCTAGTTCCCCTTCCTTGTGTAAAACCTGTCGTTGTGGTCTTTTTCTTGAAACTTTGAAGATGGATCTCATTGGAAGTCTTCAAGTAGAAACTGAATGAACTCTCACCAGATAGTTTGTAGGATGGCTTCCTTTGTGGCTACAGATTAGAACAAATGTCTACTGAAGTTCATGCCAACTTTGAATTTTGGTGATTCAGTGCTTTTAGGAGATGGAAAACAACAGTAAATGGAAGCCCTCCGCAGAACCCAGCAGACATCAAAATATCTTTAACTCATGTGTTGATGACTGTCAACCATTACCCTAGGTTAATTATACATCATAAATTGGTCCTAAGAGTTAGAATTGTCCAAATCTCTTGGGAAGTAGGGGGTTTGCACCACAACCTCTTCCTAACAGTTAGAACTATCTGAAAGTGAAATGAGCTATTTTAGTAGTTGGTGAGCTCCTGAATCTGGAAGAGGGGGTTCTTAAGTGGAGTCTAGATGACCACTTTCCAAGAATGTTATAGAGAGACTTGTCTGAGGATAAGAATTGAACTAGAGTTGCTCTAAGATCTCTTCCCACTCTAAGATTCTGTAGTTCCCCATTTATGACTGAAAAATGGGTTTTTGCTCTCATAACAAAAGAGATTTGTCTATATAGAAGTTCTGTCTCCTTAAGGTGTGACAGATGAGACAGACAATGACCAGGACACAATCTGCAACTGAAATAGGCTGGTTTTCATTCCTGCAACTGATTTCACACCTTCATGGCAATCTCGACCATGAAAATGGATTAATTCCAAGGCCCTTTCTATTCTGATTAAACATTTTCTTTCAGCAGAGGTGTCAGAATTGTAAAATACCTGATCCAGCCAGTTAATTATAACCCCATCCACTGCCTTAACCTTTCCAATTATCTGGTTTTTCATTGGTTGACCTGCCCTCCAGGTATCATTTACAGGTTAGTGATACAAAAAGCAGAGAAAAGAAGGGACTCTCTTGCGAAAAGAAAGAAGGAATATTGAAAAGGTTGAAAGGTTCTGGCAATCCAGAGAAAGAAGGAGAAGCATAACCTGCATCAACTATTTCCAATTTATATGGCTGAGATTGCAGAGTGAACTAAGGGCTGTTGCTGAATGTTTGAATTCTTGTGATTGCCAGCTCGTGTATCCTTCCAGGGAGTTCCAAGAAGCCATTCTTTGGAATGCCATATATTTATGATGGTATATGCTATGGAGGATATGGAATGACAAGCTGTATAAAAAGCAGCAACAATGCATCCATGCATCAGGACATGTACCAATCACCCATGGAGGGCATAAAGAATGCATCCTTTATCATTCTGCAAAGGAGATTCCTCATTGGGGTTTGCGATGGAGGGAGAAAGGAGGAAATAATAAGTGAAATTATTTGCTTCCCCAGTGATTTCTCTATCCCCACCCCCACTCTCTCTGCCCCTCCATCTTTTTAGGCTGTAAGAAAAGAAAGAAGGAAGGGAGAGGAAAACACCGTCGATTATAGTATAATAAGGACCCATTGGGAGTCTAAGAAAGGTAAGCCAGAACCCTAGTTCTCCCCACATTGGAACTTCAGGAGCTCTACCTGAAGGCAGTGGCAATTAGGAATAAAGATAGGATGCTTAACTAAGTGGTATATGATCTTTTTACCTTACCTGCACATATTGTGATAATATTCTTTAGATCTTTTTCTGTTTCTCTGGAAGTCCAGTGGGCAGAGACCATATCTAATTCTCTGTTTGAGATGCCTGTAACCCTGATGTCACCATATTTATTAAGAATGATCTGGTACAAATGGATTTGGGCAGCCTTGCAAATATCTGCTTGCCCGCTTACTAGGGGTGACCTACAATTTTTGATGGGCATGCAAAAAATAACGCTGATTTTATTTAGAGACATTTTGAGCTGAAAGGAACCTTTGAGGTCATTTAGTCCAACCTCTTGGCTTTGGAAATGAGAAAAGTAAAGTGAATTTCCCAAAGTCACATAGCTAGTTAGAAACAGAATTAGGATTCTCCCTTTTACTCAATATGGCCCAATCTCTACTGGACCATGTTATATAACCTTTGACTAACCTGTGCCCTAAATACCAAAGCTCTGAGCTCACAGAAGCTGGGTTCAATATTGAAACCATTTCAAAAATTAACTGCAGCTAGTTTTGCTTCTACCCAGAAGTCTCTTTGGAGATATGAGAATTTGAAGCATTATGAACAAGTAATCAGTATAGTGGATAGAAAGTCAGTTTGGGAACTAGGAAGATTTGACTTTCTGTCCCTCCTCTTACATATACTGGCTGAATTACATGAGGCAAATACTTTAGTTTCCCAATGATCTACATGATTCTCTAAGACCAAGAGTTTCTGGAAAGACTCTGACCTGCATTTGTATAGTCAGTTTATTTTTTCAGGAGCTGTCCATTCCAGTGATTTCACAGTTGCAGTCCTTATCCTCTAGCCAATAGGAATTCTATAAATTTTTTTCGAGTAGATAAGTCACATGGTGGGTCAATGTTTCTTGAGAGATTTTCATTTTATGGGGCCACAGCAACTCTCACAAATTCTCTCTCACCTTGGTTAAGAAATGTACTGAAATTTACAGATTTAGTCAGGAAAAGGCATTATTCTTCTGATATTTAACCAGGGCTTTTTGTCTAGAGCATGGCGGAATGGTCCAATTCCCATATGGACCATTTAGCTTTCCTGCTATTGAAAGCTATTGGCAATACCTTTAAATCCCAGAAAAGTCTCACGAAGACTCTCTCTCCATTACTGGGGTACCAAGTGAGAGATGTAATATAGAGAGTGGGGGTCATATAGTTTTTTCTAGCTTTGGCTGAGTTCTAAATCAGTTAGGGTTTGTAATCCTGAGGAAAATACAGTTGAAGAGGGTCTCCCGTGGAGGGAGGTTGTCTGATTCAGCCAAGCTGCTTCCTTACCTAGCTATAGTATTGAAATTTAGCCTAGCTTTGATATATTTACTTAAGAAATTATTATTTTGAATAAACCCTTTATATCTTCCTTCCCTAATATTATTCCCTACCTTCCCTCCCTTACCTGATATGTCTGTGGAGTTAATAAGGAGAGTAATCAGAGAGGAGTTCAAAATCTGTGAAGGGTTAATTGTTATTTGACAGTATTAGATATAAAGAAATAGTCAGTCATCTTTTATTCCCTTTAGATATCAATAGTATTTTGTAAGCTGAGTAAAAGGCTGGTCCTTACTCAGACTCCATCTCTGCCACCCTTCCCCCACCTGAGGTTTCTGAGACAACTGTTAGGGCTTTCCTTTGATCCACTTTCCTAATAAATCATCCTTTAAAGATAATAAACCCTTTTGTGTTTCAACAGACCTATTAGTATAATTTGTCTGTTAGTTATCAAGAGAGGGAAGAAGAGGGAAAGAATCAACATACTCTGGGCTTGAAGGGAAGCCGGGGTATCCATCTTGAAGGAAGGTGTAACTTCAAAACAAGTCCCTTCCTGTGAAATTAACTAAGCCTGTTGTTAATTTCAGTATAGTCTATTTCCCTCAGCTTGTGTTTGAGTCTAAGTCCCAGTCTGTAAAGCCTGCTGTTTGTCTGTTTAGTTTAATTTCTCCTCTCCCTGAAGATCTCTGTTTCCCTTCTGTGTTATACTCCTGACTTCAGCCCTATTATATTCTGAATCTCCTTAATCCCAGTTTACCTGTAACCTAGATTACTCATTTAGCAAGTCTCTGACAACTTCCTTTCAATTCCCTTATCCCAAACACCTTTCCTCAAATTATTCCCATTGCAGAGAATAGGAGCAGATAAGTTGAGAATCATCTCCATTCCTCAAAAGTGCATGTACTACTAATGATGACTATCTGTATCATCATCATTTATAATGACACATTTAATCAAAAATGGATCAATGTGTGCATGGTTAATATTTACATAGACATTTCCCCAAGGAAGATGCTATTGTATACTTTGATGATAGAAGTGCCACCTGCCAATTGAAAAGACTTTTGCCTTTTTTTTTGCCAATCAAGGCATGAGTTAGCAATGGTTAGCTGTGGCATATTTTAGAATCCCATACTCTTATAGGAAAGTCCCACTAAATTATATTTCATTGATAACATTTTATTTTACCACATCCTTATGGAGCTTTATCTGGACAGGGGATGTATTTCAACATCATCAAATTTATTTTTTAAAGTGCTTTTTAAAAATTTAGGTGAAAGGCAATGTGACAGTGTGTATATGATAGCTCTTATATTGAGAAAGACCTGAATTCAAGAACTGCCTTTCAGACAGAGTAACTCTTGTTCGGGTCACATAATTTCTCAGTGCTCTAGGCAACTTTCTACAGCTATAAATTATAGAAGAGTTTCTGAAGTACACAAATTAAGGGACTTTCTGTAATGGGATTTGAGCCACAAAAACAAAATCACAAATTATGAGCACCTCACCCCCAAATTTACAGACCCTACATAGCATACATAGGGATTCAAGTATGTCTAGTTTATACTCTCATGTAACTAATACTTCATGGATTCTGATGATGCAAATAAGTAGGACCTAATGCAATAAAACTTTTGAAATAATGAAATATTTTCATATTCTAATTGGCAGGAATGTTTTAAGATCAAGAGTAAGAGCAAATTCTAGTGTTAATCTACCATTGTGCCTAATATATTAAAGAAATATGTGCTATTTTAGGAGAGGCCCTCTTGAAAACTTACTTTATACTCCTTTATTTCTATTCTTTATTATTCCAGATATTTTCCTGTTTCCTGGCTTATGGTATCTCGAACATAGTTAAGGAATAAAATAACTGCACAAAGAATAGTCTTCTATTGGTAATGCTCTTTTACTTGTCTGGTGTTACTTACATTGGTGGCTCTTTGGTTCATATAGTTATACATAAGAGGTGTGAAAGAAGGACTGAATTGGGAATCAGAGGACCTGGGTTCAAAATCTTTGCTTTTTGACTTGTTTATCAAATCCATCTTAGGAAGTGGGCAGAAGTGGCAGGGAGGAAGTGAACATGAATTGAAAAATGTCAAAAAATGATTATTAAATGTTTATTAAAGATTGTGTTGACATGTAATCTCAAAAAAATTAATTTTTAAGAAAAGGAGTTGAGAAACTCGCTATTCACTCTGGGCCTCAGTGTTATTTGCAAAATGAAAATGTTGAACTAGATCAGTGTTGTCAAACTCAAATAGAAACTGGACCACTAAATCATACATAAAGACAGGACACATAATAACTTCGAAAACCACATATTTACATTGGCATGAGGTCCACATGTTTGACCCCTCCAAACTAAATGACCTTTACCACCATCCTATCCATTTTCTACTGCCATTTTATTTAAGGAGCAGATGGTTAAGACTAATAGAATTATCCAGTTGTTTTCCATTAAGAGTCTAGAAACTCCATGTTTCTTGTACGTATAATTTGGGTCCCCAGCAGGTGGATTCTTATCACTTTCCTCAGAATTCTGGGGACAACTCTAAGGGGTTGGCATCTCTGACTCTTTAAAGCCTTAGATCCTATGAGTGTGCTCCCTATTACTATTTAACCAGTTAGACTACATTAACTTTTACAAATATTAAGAAAGTAGAGTAATAATAGTTGGTACTAGAATCCTCCAAAAATAGACATCCCTCTCTTTTTACATACCCAATGGCCTTAAGGAAAATGAGCTAGAAGTTAGAGCACATAGGTAGGCAGGCACACATATAAGGAATAGACATGGTGGAGGGGCACCTCAGTAATCCTGGCTCTTCCACTCTTTAAGCCTTAATCAAGTTCCCTTAGGCATGGCTCTTTGCTGGGCTACAAGGACTAGTGTCTTTCTAGAGATATGCCATGATGAGTTAAACCCTGAAGCTTCTATGGTCCTTGGATGATTGACTTTTCTCTTCTGTGTGCAGGTGCTTCTTCTATGGTCAGCCACTACTATGTTAGTGGCCACTGTTACTACCACTAGAGTACTCTACTACCCATTCAGATTGCTGGCTGGATGTCCCTTAGCTATGATTGATTGGATTTGTGTGGTCTTCTGGACACTCCCATCTCAGAATTCTCATTCACTTAAAATCAGGAAAGAATGAGCACTAAAGAAACAAAGGCACTCTGCGTGGATATATGAAGTCCAAGAGGGAGAGAGATCAATCACCCTCACCCACACCCAGTGTTATGTAGAGGATGGCAGCATGGAATCCCTGCTAAATACAGGGGACCTCCCCTGGAGCACTTTGGGTGAGGCTGACCCTGTATTTAGCAGGGATTCCATGCTGTCATCCTCTATATAACACCAGAAAAACGGGGAACTTTTTGCCTTATTCCCCTAGAGGAAAGAAAAGAGAAGGACTGATCCAATCCACATGTTTTCCATTTTATATGTACACTCTACTCTGACTGAGCATTTCCTGAGTCATTGATTCCTCTGGCTCCAGAGCTCATTAAGAAAGTTTTTTTTTTGTTTTTTTTTGTCATCTCAGTGCTAGAAACAGCCTTCCAAAGTTCATCATTTTGGAATGGAACCATCTGGGGAATCTTTGTGCGTGTTCAGTATGACCTATCTTGAAAGCAAATCTACTCTTGCTCTGTGCCAAGCCTTCATTGGCCAGTCCTTCCACTACAATAAACATTTCTAGTTTTTTATTTTTATTTTTATTATTTTTAGAAAGAATTTTCCCATGGTTACATGATTCATGTTCTTGATCTCTGTCCCCCCATCCCTCCTACCCCCCAGTAGCTGATGCACATTTCCACTGTTTTCTTCCTGTGTCATCAATCAAGACCTATTTCCATATTATTGATAATTGTTCTAAGATGGTCATTAAGAGTCTACATCCTAATCATGTCCTCATCAACCCATGTATTCAAGCAGTTGTTTTTCTTCTGTGTTTCCACTCCTGTCAATCTCAAGAAAGTGATGGTAGGGGGCAGCTGGGTGGCTCAGTGGATTGAGAGCCAGGCCTAGAGACAGGAGGTCCTGGGTTCAAATCTGGCCTCAGCCACTCCCTAGCTGTGTGACCCTGGGCAAGTCACTTAACCTCCATTGCCTAGCCCTTGACCACTCTTCTGCCTTTGGCTCCAAGACAGAAGGTAAGAGTTAAAAAAAAAAGAAAAGAAAAAGATGGTGCCATTTTACCCAACTGGTTTTCATTTTCCCAAGCATCATCTGCTTTACTATTTACCCAATCAAATACATGCTCCCACTGGCTTTCATCTTGAGTTCCTCTTTGTTCCTCCATCCCTTCAAGGACACACCCAACAGCCTTTGTTAACCTAATTATATATTCCAGAAGATCCTTTAACCTTAATCTAAAGATGAATATTTCATTTTCTAGTGACAGTTATTTTCGTTTTGTTTCATTTTTTTAGAGGTGAAGACATTTTTTTTGGAACAAGAACTATTTAGGAAGCTATGTAACTTAAGTCTAACTGAATTTTTAAAAAAAGTTTTTCTAGGTAAGAGAAATCAGGATATCATAGTTGTGTTTTATTTGCTGTGTCTTTCGCAAGCAGTTGAAATGAAGAATTTGCATTCAACTAGAAAGATCAATGACAATACAGAAAGCCCAGATTTAATCACCATTTTTCTTAACAGAAAATAATTCGTATTTTTATACAGATAGTTCACCTCAAATCAGCAGCTGGAAATGATAGGTGTATTCTTTTAGGAAACAGTTTTGGTAGGAAATCATGTTATTCTCCATTGCAAATACTTCTGGAGCTGCTCGATTCACACTGTTACCTGGAGTTCTCTAAATGTGGTGGTTCAATATTTCTGGTGTAAATGTATATGAGGATGTGTGACTCTCACCTCCTTGGAGGATCTCCAGGAACAAGAAAAATCATTTGAAATTGCTTACTGTTTCTTTTGTGACTCATTTTGGAATCTGGAAAATCGTCACTACATCAGGGACAGCATGGCTCAGCAGTCAAAGAACCTGCTTTCAAACCACCTCTTTGGGCCTCAGTTTCTACATCTATAATATGAAGGTTTTGGATTATATGGCCTCTGAGGTCCTTCCAGCTCTGTATCAATGATCTTATGAGAGGCAGTGTGCTATATTGGATAGGGTGATGGCCTTTGAGACAGGAACACCTGGGTTCAAATCTCACTTCAGACATGGAACCATGGACAAGTTATCTAAAATCCTTATTCTTCACTTTCCTTGTCTGTGAAATGAGGGAGAGGACTCAAAGGCCACCAAGGTCCTTTCTAACTTTAAATTTATTTCATTTGCGATCTAGCCAGGTCCCTGTAGCCAGACATAGTCGGATGTCTATTTCTCTTCCTTTGATGATCTGACAGGAATTTGGATGGCATTTATTTCACTCACAAGCTACATCTTGAGGGAATGGTTTGCATGACTAAATACTCCCCCGATATTCCCCTCTTACACTGGTGAGTTTCCCTTCAGTGGAGATAATCAACTGTTATTCATCAACAGGAAAGATGATAAAATATCATGCTTCGAGCTAAGCTGTTCTTCCTAATCCCCAAGTGCCACTTTGCTATGCCCACGTGCCCGCCATCCTGGAGAGAACCTACAAAGGCATGGTGCTTACCTCTAGTGGCGAACCAATGGGGTGGCTCAACTAGCAGCCCCTTGTGGCTATCTTGCCTGGAGCACACATTAGCTCTAATGGGACCCTCCGCTCACCCCCAGTCATTGTGCATCATCTGTATTCTGGGCCTTTGGCTGCAGAATCCTTTGGTTGATAAATACAGGAATGGGCATCAAATGAACTACGTTTTTCAGTACAGAACTGAATTCTTCCACTAAAGTCCTGCTCTGACATTGTGGACTCTGTATTCCTGAAAACAGCATGGTTTAGTGGAGAGAATTTGCACCTTGGAATCAGAAAGACCTGCTTATAGATCTCTCTGACATTTCTTACTTGTGTGAACCTGGGCAATGAAATCATTTAGTCTAGTTGAGCCTTAGTTTCCTAATCTATGAAATGGGCATAATAACACTTCACTGCACTTGTCTTACGGGGTTAATGCGAGGCATAAATGAGGGCCCTTTGCAGATCTTAAAACACTTTGTAAATGTCAGATATAATCTGAAGATTATGTTAACAGACTGGGAGCTTTTCGTAGTTCCCACCAGTCTGGAAGCATTTCAAGTACAGGACAAGCAATGGAGTGTGTCTGCCATCTAAAGACTATCAGAGAGAGCCATAGGCAATGGACAGGTTTTTTTAAAGTGACAGCAAATTATGAAGGTGGTCCTTTAGGACAAAGAAGGGCTACCATCTGCAGTGGGAAGGGACCTGCCAATTCAATTCAATTCAATTCAATTAAAAACATTTTTAAAAAATACCTAATATTTGGAAGCCTGCCTCTTTATAAAGAGAAGCCCTGAGTTCCAAGCCCTGCTTTAAATCTCTACTGACTCTGTGGTCCTAGACTTTATCTTTTAGTGACCATAAGCAAATCTCTAATGTGACCCAGTCCCTGCCCTCCCTCTGCATCCTTCAGCAGAATACTGGGACTGGACAGTGCATTTAGTGGAGGAGTCCAGTTATATTTCTAATTTGATTCAAATTTCTTCTTTTATCAGGCAGAAGTTTGATATTTTTCATCTCTGTCTCTCCATTTCTCTCTCTGTCACTCTTCCCTCTACAACCTCCCCCTTGTGCATGCACACACACACACACACACACACACACACACACACACACACACACTCTCTCTCACACTCACTCTAGAATCAGCATGAGCAAATTACATTTAGCAAATAAAGTCAATCATAAAATATTGGAAACCGGAAATGACACAGAATTTATAGCTTCCATTTGCCCATCCTCTGCCAACTCTTGAAATGCCACCTCCAACACTCATTGGCAGCATTTCTGGGCTGTATGGATTGTTCCCAAAAGCTGACCAGGAAGGTACACTTCATATCCTCTTCCATGAGGCGGACAGAGCAAAATGCACAGGAAGTAGTGACTGCTTTACTTAGCGATGCTCCAACCTCCTCTTATGCCCCCCACCCCACCTTCTTTTCAGCCTTGGGCTTGAGTTCTGTTAATGCTGAGGATTTAATCACCGAGAAGGCCATTTAGGATTGATTCTCTGCTCAGTGGTCCAGGCTAGTCTTTCAGAGTTGGCCTTAGCAGCATTGGGCAGCCAGGGCTCAGAAAGTAGTTAGCATTATTAAATCAATTGGCATCAAGAGCTGTGGACGTCCCATTTGGGAGAAAATCCAACTTGGAAAAGCCTCCTAATCATTGTGTCAGATCTGACCTATAGGAGATTGCCGTTCAGTTGACCAAAAAAAAGTAGACACTTGAATAAGGTTAATTAAAAGTTTCTGTCAGATGCAACTTTACCTGGATAAAAAAAAATACAAAAAAATCAGAATGTAATGGGCCTCCTAGCCTTGGTCGACAGATACCTCTTTGCTACTTTAATGGGCTCTCATGTATCATAGAAAAAAAATCGAGTTGCTAATGACACTAATACAATGCCAAGATCTTACATACTCTAATTTATTGTCTCTTCCTAGCCTCCCCACTCTTACTCCAGAAGACCTTTTAATTAGAGGACTCTCAAGCGGGAATTGGTCCCCCCTCTTCGTAACCCGTGGATAATGGAAGGGAGGAAAACAGCCGATTTGTTTCTCCTCAGCATGTACTTCACTAATCATCTTCCCAAAATTCAGCTCAGGTTTCTGCCTGAGTTCATTTAATCTTCATCAGGATTGCCATTTTCTATCTCATCTTTCAAAGAGCAACTTTTCAGTTGTAGATATTTAGTCAGGAAAGTTTTGGATTCATTTTCTGGACAGCAAATCCGTCTTCTGTGGTCTGTAGACAGACATGATTGCTATGGCTCCTGAATGACTAAAGGATTCAACCTTTCGATAGATTTCTGACTTTGGCCAAGGAGACGTCTTTTCTGAACTCCTTAAGAGCTGGGACTGCTTTGGGGGGTTTTCCCTTTGTTAGTATGCCCAGCATTAAGCTCAGTGCCTAGAAAACAGTAGGCACTTAATACTTGTTAATTCCTTAGCATGCATTTAATAAATGCCAGTTGTTTAGATTTAACTTTCAAATTAGTTTACCATTTTCCATACCCAAGTAATCCATAGCTTAAATTTTTATTTTTTATTAATTGATGATTTTTTTATTAATTGATGAATTTTTTTATTACTTAAGAATATTTTTCCATGCTTCCATGATTCATGTTCTTTCCCTCCCCTCCTCCCAACCCCCTCCCATAGCCGAAATGCAATTCCACTGGGTTTTACATGTGTCATTGATCAAGACCTATTTCCATATTATTTTTATTGGTACTAGGGTGATTGTTCATAGCTTAAATTTCCCAGTTTCTGGGAGTACATGGTTCTCGCTCATGAATCCTAACTTTGGCCCAACCTCTCCCCATCCAGGTTCTTCATAGAAAAATTAAGATGTAGTTCATGTTTGGGTCTCTACATTTATGGCTAGAAAGGAGCTTCGGCTTCTATGCAAACACAAGCTAACAATGCACAGTCAGTACAGAACAGTCTGTATTTTATTATTTTATTATTATATTATTATTTTATCCTACCAAAAATGCAAAATGGAATGAACACAAAAGAGACCATATGTTGTTAAGGTAATTCTCCTGTCTGATGAGTTCCATCTTCCTCCAGGACTTAGACCTCCAGACATATGGTGACATTCATTGGTTGAGAAGCTCCAGAAGGGTAAAGGACTTGAAGATGATAAAACGATGATCCGTCCTTTTCTGGTGAGTCCCTCTTCCCTGATGTTCACATCTGTAAAAAAGAAAAAAAATACAGAAATGAAGTTCCAAACAAAGGCTTTATCCTCTGACCTTGTTAAGCTGACTGAGAGGCTCACTTCCACGCCCACTTTCTCCATTCATTGGCTATTTATTTCTTCAGAGGCATAATATAATTGATAAAATGGTTGCTGTTTCTAATTAGTGCTACAGTTCCCATTTGGTACCTTCTCAATTATTAGCCAATGGCTTTGCTAAGGCAGTAAGTCAAGGCAAGTTACTTACGTGCCCTCTGGAATATGTGCCCAGGGCTTGGTCACAGAGATACATGTGAGGGTTCATCCAGGAGTCTCTTCACAAGGTAATTTCTTCCTTCAAAGTCAACATGACTTTTGTATCATCCAGATGCTGTGTGATCAGTGGGAAGACAAAATCTGGGTCACAAAATAGATAATTCTCAGGCAATGTGCCATGCTGTGCTTTCCCATTGCTGCCTTGATTATATTCCGTCTGGAACAAGGTCTTTTATTCCTTTAAAGAGCCTCCATTTAGGAGGCCATCCACACAGAAAACCTTAGGGGGGCAAGGAAGAAATGGCCTCTCTTTGTGGAGCCCAATTGCAAACCTTGAGTGGTGCTGTCTTCGCAGAAGCTCATTAAGTTTATTTTTCTCTCTAAATATATATAGTTAGGAGTCACTAGGCTGCTTTTCCCCTTGGAGACTTGGATACATCTATGATCTCAACAATGTGGGTTACCCCTCCACTAACAAAGATGGTGACCTCTGTCTCCTCATCTTCAGGCAGGCAGATATCCCAGCTTTTATTAAGTGCCTACTATGCTGCTATGTACCAAACTATGTGCTAAGAATACAAAGAGGGGTCAGGGAGGGAGAGAGAGAGAGACAGATGGAGACACAGAGAAAGAGAGACAGAGACAGAGATAGAGAGAGGCAGAGAAACCAAGTAATCAGAGACAGAGAAAGAGACAGAGACAGAAAAAAACAGAGACAAAGACAGAGAAACATGGAGAGACAGAGACAGGGAGAGAGAGCAAGAGGGAGGGAGAGACAGAGAGAAAAAGAGAGAGACAGAGAGAGACAGAGAGAAGCAGAGAGAGACAGAGAGAGACAGAGACAGAGAGACACACAGAGATAGACAGAGACAGAGACAGAGAGAGCAAGAGGGAGGGAGAGACAGAGAGAAATAAAGAGAGAGACAGAAAGAGACAGAGACAGAGAGACAAGGAGACAGAGAAACCAAGTAGTCAGAGACAGAGAAAGAGACAGAGTCAGAAAGAAACAGAGACAGAGAGGGAAGAGAGAGAGAGAGAAACAGACAGAGACAGACACAGAGAGAGACACAGAAACAGAGACAAAGACAGAGAGACAGAGAGACAGAGAGATTAAAGAACAAAGTTAGATCAGAAGACAAAACAAGAATCAGACTGAATTTTTCAATTGATGAGTATTTACCCACACACCTACTGTGTGCTGGGGGTTCTTTGGGAAATAAAATGAATAAATATAGGACTTGTACAAAATAAATACAGAATGAATGGGGAACACTAAAAATCCAGGAGAGTCAGGAAAAGCCTCTTGAAGGAAAAGTCACCAGAGCAAATTTTGAAGGGAATTAAGGTGGCAAGAGGTAGTCATGGAGAGGGAGAAGGAGCTTTGGGACATCTAATTGCAAAAAAAAAAGAAAAAAAAGGAAGTAGGAGATGAAATATCATAACTGGAGAATAACAAGTAGGCTTGTTTGGCAAGAACATGGAGTGCATAAGGGAAAATAATATATGTGAGCAATATCTACAGAAAAATAGTCTGAAGCAAGAAAAGAAAGGGTATTGCATGTGAAGTAAACCATTTTATATTTAAATCTAAAGAAAATGGAGTTACTGAAGCTTCTTGAGGTCAGGAGTAATATGGTCAGGGCTGTGTTTCAGGATAATTAAGTTGGAAGTTTTGTGAAGGAAGATGAGAACAGAGAAAAGATTGAATGCAAGGAAAAGATCAATGAAAAGGCTAATGCTACAATTTAGACAAGAAAATGAAAGATGCTGGGCCATTGTTGTTGTGATAGGAGCAAGAAGAGTAGAAAGGAGAAGTTTCAATGATGGTACAATGGATAGAGTGCCAGTCTTGGAGTAAAAAAGATTCCTCTCCCTGCATTCAGATCTCACCTTAGACACTTACTATGTGATCTTGAGCAAATCACTTGATGCTATTTGTCTCAGTTTCCTCATCTGTAAAATGAGTTAGGCGAGGGAATAGCACACCATTCTGCTCTCTGCCAAGAAAACCCCATGTGGGTCACAAAGAGTCAGGAAGAGCTATAATAGGGCATGTACAAAAAATGTAAAAATGTATATACTGTAAATATAGAAATATACAATGTAAAAATGTAAAAAAGATGATTGAACAACAGCAACAACGAATGTAAGTAAAAACAATACTTGAAAAGAGTCATGTTCTCTGTTTTGGACACAAAAATATGAGTTGATTCTGGCCATCCAGGCAGAGATGTCCAGCAGACAGGTAGAGCTATAGGACTAGAACTCAGGTGAGAGAGATCTATGGAGGATCAGTGTTTGGCTTCTGACCATTCCTTTTCCCATTATTACTTCTTTTCCCTTTTTTCATTTTCATTTTGTTTTCTGACATTTTAGAATTCAAAGTTTCTCCCTCCCCCCTCCCTGAGTCAGTAAATAGTCTGAATTATATTTTCATGCACTGAATTTACATATTGCTCATTACATGATAGAAATCACATATCACGTATAAAATAAAAAAAAATCCCATGAAGGAAATAAAGTGGAAGATGGCATGCTTTGATCTGCAATCAGAGTCCAATAGTTCCTTTTTTGGCTGTAGAAAGCATTTTCATCATAAGACCTTTGTGGTTATCTTGGAGACTTGCTTTCTTGATAATGATTTCGTTCTTCACAATTGATCATCATATCATATTTCTGTAACTGCACACTGTGTTCTCCTGATTGTCTTCATTTCACTTTGCATCACTTCATATACATCCTTCCAGGTTTTTCTGAACTCATCCTTTTCATCATTCCTTAAGGTACAATAATATTCCATTACAACCGTATACCACAACTTGTTCATCCATTCTCCAAGTGAGGGATAATCCCTCAGTTTCCAATTCTTTTCCACTTAAAAAAAGAGCTGCTAAAAATATTTTGTCAAGTATTTTCCTCTTATCTCTGATCTTTTTTGGGATACAGATCCAGTAGTGATATTGCAGGGCCAAAGAGTCTGCCCATTTTGGTTAAGATTCCATATTGCTCTTCAGAATGTTTTTTTTTTTCATCAGTTCACATTTCCACCAATGGTGTATTTAGTGTCCCAATATCCCCACATCTTCTCCAACATTTATCATTTTCCTTTTTGGTTCTGTTAGTCCCATTATTCCTCATTGGACATTCCACTTTCTAGATAAACTTACATATTTGCTATTCTGCTATCTTCCTACTTCATCCCCTTTCTTCATGCCATTGCACAAGTTGAATCTTCTGCCTGGAACACTCTCCTTTCCAGCCTATGCTTTTCAGCATCCTGAACTCCCTTCAGGGTTCATTCCAATTGCTGTCTCCTACACGAAACTTTTCCTGATTCCTCAGTCTTCGATGAATCATTTGCTGAGATGCTGACCCTCTAAAGTTCATTAAAGCCTTAACAGTACACATAAAATCTTTATGGGATTTAGATGCCAAGCCTCTCATAGTTCCTGTTCTCCCTGGGTTCCTGCTCATAAAAAGATTTCTTTACCTGTATTTAGATTGTGCATTTGTATTTGTTTATTGGTTGGAGAAACAATATTTGATAATGGATAGTATTCCAACCTCAAAGTCAGAACACAGAATGCTCTGCTTCTGAAAGACACAGGTTGAGAGTACCTGTGTAGCACATTAGGGAACTCTCTAAGACTCTAGATTGTAAAGAAGGGTCTGAACTAATTGCAACAGGGAGGTTCCTTTGTTTGGGAGTTCTCTAACCTTAATCAACCCCACATCTACATTTCATTCCCATTTTTCTGGCACCCCCAGTCCTAGGCCCCAGGTAAGCTTCTTGAGCACCAGAACCTATTTCCAATTGTGTCTAGTGACCAACACAGAACTTGGCAACATTGTAGGTACTAAATATATTCCTTTTGTTAGAATTTGTAGACATATTGTTATTAAACAGAAAAAGGAAGAAAGTGTAAATACAAGTAGACCACATTTGTTTTCATCTTTGAGATTTATAACTTTAAGTTTTGAAGAACATTGATTTTTGTAATATACTACTTCAATGTATAACATGTGCCTTTCCCTTCCTGTTTGGACAGCTCCAATGATAGGTCTAAATAGGTTTCCATTCTGAAGGTCAAGAATATTAATGCAATCTATTGTTGACTGACCTAAAGAATCAGGCACATTTCATGAATAGAAGCCTCCACAGATGAATTTCAAAAGCAGATTATGGGGAGGGGAGTGAGGTTCAACTATTTCTTGAACACACACACACACACACACACACAATTTGTTAAGCAAGGTGACAACATGAATGGATTGAGGAGAGGTTGGAAGCCAAGAAAATAAGGAAGAGGAATAGAGTGGCACAGTGGAAAGGCCAGTAGATCTGGAGCCAGATAAACTGGGTTTGAATTTTGCCTCTGGCATTTGGGTTAGTCACATCACTTCCCAGGAACTTTATGGCACTTAATAATTAGAAGAAAAAAAAAACCTCTAACCATTAGAGCTATTCCTAAGTGCATTCGGCTGCCTCAGGAGGCAATAGCCCCTCTTCTTTCACTGAAATGACTTCAACAGGAGGCCAGATGACCACTTCTGGTCACTGGGTATTTTGTAGAGAGAATTCCTATTCACCTTTTAATTGGAATAGAAAGGCTTAGAGATTGCTTCCAGTCATGAGGTTGTGTGTGATTTCAATTAGCCTAGTAGATGCAATATAGCCCTGCATTATTTTAGCTCAAGTCTGAATGTTGGTGACTTATAATAGTGACCATGAAGTTTAGACATAAAATAATGTTTCCTGCCCAAGTCTGTACATCTAGATGTCATTATGCAAAGAAGAGTGAGGAGGGGCAGCTAGGTAGCTCAGTGAATTGAGAGTCAGGCCTAGACACGGGAGGTCCTAGGTTCAAATCTGGCCTCAGACACTTCCCAGCTGGGTGACCCTGGGCAAGTCACTTGACCCCCATTGCCCACCCTTACCACTCTTCCACCAAGGAGCCAATACACAGAAGTAAAGGGTTTAAGGGAAAAAAAAAGAAGAGTGAGGGGAAAAGAAACTTTCAATTACCTGCTTACAGTAGATGGGAGGGGGAACATTGAATTGTAGATTAATTATTTTTTTAGTCAATAGAAGTCTCCACAAATAATTGGAAATTGAGGAGATGTTCTTCAATTGGGAAATGACTGAACAAGTTGTGGTATATGATTGTCATGGAATATTTTTGTGCTATAAAAATGATGAGCAGGAGGATTTCAGAAAAATTTGGAAAAACATGAACAGATGCAGAGTGAAGTGGGCAGAACCAGGAAAATATTGTACACAGGAACAGCAATATTCTACAGTGAACAACTGTGAATAATTTAGCAAGACTTAGCTATACAAGTATCCAAGACAATCCTAAAGGACTCACGATGAAATATGCCATCTGCCTCCAGAGAAAGAATTGATGGAGTTGAAATGCAAACTGAAGCATACTATGTTTCACTTGCTTTCTTCATTTTTTGTTTGTTTTCTTCCACAAAATGACTAATATGGAAATATGTTTTATATGATTGCACAAGTATAACCATATCAAATTGTTTACCATCTCTGGGAAGGGGGAGGGAAGAGAGAAGGAGAGAATTTGGGATATAAATGTTAAATTAATTATAAATATTATTTTTACATGTAATTTTTAAAAATATTTTATTTTTTTATTTTTTATTTTAAAATGGTTACATGATTCATTTTCTCTCTCTCCCCCTTTCTCTCCCCACTCCTGGAACTAACAACCAATTACACTGAATTATACATGTATCATCACTTAATACCTATTCCCATACTATTCATTTTTGTAATAGAGTAATCTTTTAAAAACCAAAACCCCAAATCATATACCTATATACACACAAGTGATAGATCATATGCTTTTCTTCTGTCCCACAGTTCTTTCTCTAGATATGGATAGCATTCTTTCTTATAAGTGCCTCAGGGATGTCCTAGATCATTGAATTGCTATTAGTAGCAAAGTCTATCACATTTGATCATCCCACAATATTTCAGTTTCTATGTACAATGTTCTCTTGGTTCTGCTCATTTCACTGCATGTCAGTTAATGTAAGTCTTTTCAGTTCATATAGAAATCAAGCAATTCATCATTCCTTATAGCACAATAGTATTTCATCATCATCATATACCACAATTTGTTTAGCCATTACCTATTCAAAAGGCACCCCCTCATTTTCCAATTTTTTTGTCACCACAAAGAGTGTGGCTATCAATATTTTTGTACAACCCTTGGATACACTTAGTAGTGGCATTGCTGGTCAGAGGGTATACATTCTTTTAAAGCTCTTTGGGCATAATTCCAAATTGCCTTCCAGAATGGTTGGATCAATTCACAAGTCCACCAGCAATGCATCAGTGTTCCAAGTTTGCCACATCCCATCCCACATTTACAGTAATATTGGCCAATCAGCTTGATGTGTGGTGGTACCTCAGAGTTTTACATGTAATTGTTGAAAAACAAAATTTTATTTTTAAAAATGAGTAGATGCCTCTACATAATGAATAGGAATGGTAGATAATTGCATGAAAATAATCTAGTCAGATCACATGACAAAGATAATGGTTTATGATTGGACCATTATGAATGGGGAACCCAACAGTCTATAAATGAATAAGCTTGAGTGAAAAGTCCTTGGGATGATTCAATGATCCAAATGAAATAGAAAGCACATGTGACTGTTGAATCTGTGATTTGGTAGATTTGGTTGAACTGAATGATGAAAGAACAAAATGGATATTTCTTGAAGTAAAACTTCTTTAAAAAATAAATCTAGGGCAGCTGGGTAGCTCAGTGGAGTGAGAGTCAGGCCTAGAGACAGGAGGTCCTAGGTTCAAACCCGGCCTCAGCCACTTCCCAGCTGTGTGACCCTGGGCAAGTCACTTGACCCCCATTGCCCACCCTTACCACTCTTCCACCTATGAGACAATACACCGAAGTACAAGGGTTTAAAAAAAATTTAAAAAAATAAACCTAAAGGATTGGGTGATTTAAGGGAGTGCCACAGGAGAGAAGTGAAAATCTGTGCTTCTATTCACAGGAAGTTAAATAGTCAAGCATCTAGGAGAAGATATGATTTCTTTGAATGTCATTACTGGTGGAAAAATTGTAGGAACCTGAGGTACATAGTAAGTCGGTCAACCAATCAACCAGAATTTATTGATTATCATCTATGTGCCAGGTACTATATATACAGTGGGTACTCTATCAGTGTTTCTTGACTGATGGGATGATTTATACAAAGACTAAAACAAAATGATCTCTGCCCTCAAGGAGTCTTCATTCCATAAGGGGAAATAAAATATAGATATGAAAATAAATACTATATATAATTTTATATATATACATATATATATAAAATTTTGAAGAGGAGGAGAAACGAGTACTAGGAACCTAAGGGTTCAAAAAAGGTCCCCTGTAGAAGATAGTGCTTGAAATGAGTTTTAGAAGAAGCCAGGGTTCTCAGAGGCAGAGGAGGGAAACATTTTAGACATTGCAGACAGCTTGTGCAGAGGCCTGGGCCTTGGAACCATGGTTTGGTATGTAATTATATGCTCAGTACCATGACATGAATTGAATACCAGGCTATTATGAACCCACACATGGCTTTGTTCTAGGGCAAAATCAATCAATCAGCAAGCATTTATTAAGAACCTATTATATAGTAGGCTTTGGAAACAAAAAAGAAAAATAATGGAAATGTCCATGCTCATGGAGCTTAGATCCAGTTATTTAGGACAACTTGTAAGTATACAAGTGTAACAAGGATATTCTTGCACATTCTGCCAGAGTCTAGCTACCACTTCTCCCTCCCAGGGTTCCAAGGTACCTTGAGGAGGATAAGGTAACTTTTTTTGTGTAGCTATAAGATTGAGTCCAACCAGTAGTATTTCCCATTTGTTAACAGTCATTGGCAAGCACTGCAGTTCCATTAACCTACTTAACCCTGATTGCCTTTTACAAAGGGATTTTTACTTCAAAAATAAGCAGACAAATATTTTCCTTGTATGCCTCCAGGGCATATGCTCCCCTGGTTTATACCACTCCAGGCTCTTGGAAGGCAAACTCAAAATTTGTTAAAACAAGTATTAATCCCACCAAATTCATGTCCAAATGTAATATGACTGACAGGCGATTTTTATTCTATGTCCCAAAGGTCACAGCAGAGTTATGCTTAGGACACCCCTGAAGGTTACTCCTTGGGGCATCGATTCTACCCTGGCTATAAATCCCATCATGATTCTCTCAGAAGCAGCTGAAATGGCATCTCAGGCATTCTGTGCCTGCCTTAGATCCCCATTACATGACCATATACAGAATATGTATTAAATGAATACAAGGTGGTTTAGGATGGTAGAAGCTGAAAGAAGTTTCTGTCCCCTCAGCAATCTCCAGGGCATACTGTGGGAAAAACAACTTGGCATTCTTTCCTTTATCATTGTCATTAAATGGGTGCCTAATAACCTGGGGCTAGAAAGGAGACTGGTCTCTCAGGTGTATCTTCCATTCTTCTCTTTTAATTTTGGTCAATTAGCTACATCCAACTCTTCTTGAACCAATTTGGGGTTTTCTTGACAAAGCTACTGAATTGGTTTGGCATTTACTTCTCTTGCTCTTTTTACAGATGAGGGAAATGAGGTAAGCTATATTAAGTAACTTACTAAGGTTGCACAGCAAGTAAATATCTGAGACAGGATCTGAACTCAGGTCCTCTGATCCCAGACATGGCACTCTATATAGTAAGATTAAAATTAATATCCAATAACTCCAAGTATTATGTTTTATAAGATTTATTAATAATCACTTAAGATAGAGGAAATAAAAAGAACAAAAGTAAAAGCCTGAGTAAAGAGAAACTTTCCAACAACAACATTAGTGGGAGAAGAGAGCACGAGGGCGGGATTACATAAACTTTATCTCCAAAAGGTAAGGATGTAACCTGAGGACAAAAGTGGGATTCTGGGAAATGGAGTCCTGGGGTACAAAATTCTAATTACACACTATCCACCATGCTACCTATCTAGTTCTCTGATGTATGCTGGTTTTCCTTTCATTGAGGAACAATAAATACTCTGTCTAAGCTTATGAATTATCCCACATCAATGTTCTTCTGTGCCCACATTGAGCACCAGCACCCTGAGGACATCTTCAAAATTATAAGCAGCATCAAAGAAGGACTCGTTCTGTTACCATACACTCACTCTCTTTGGTGTATTCTGATTCTCACTTCCCAGTCTCCTCTCTGAATTTTCCAGTGTCTTTGTTGATGAGCAGAAAAGGTCTCTTCAAAACTGTCTTCATTCTAAATCTATGGCTTTGGGTCTCTGGGCTTTATAACTAATTGAGAAAAATAAATGAAGATCAATTGAATATAGAGGCTCATTACATATTATAGATATATAAGCCACTGCCCATTTAGTGACATTGCAACTAGGGCCATAGACAACAGCATCACAGACCTAAAGCTGGAAGGCTCATTAGAAACCAGTTAGCCCAACTTCTTCTTAAAGGTAAAGGAACTGTGGTTCAAGGGTATTAAGTTACTTTCCCAAGTTCACAAAGCTAAGACATTAAATAAGAAAGATTTGAATCCAAATCCTCTGTCTCTAAACCTAATATTCGTTAATTGTACCATATTACTATTGGAGTTGAGAGGATCAACATGGGGGAGCTCTTGCAAAATTCAGATATGTAACATAGAAGCAAAAAATATTTCAGTTGATATACACACACAGAAAGACAGAGACACAGAGAAAAAAACCATACAAAGGCAAGTATATATATATACATATACATATATATATATATGCATATATATGTCTGTATGCATGTATATATATAAATGGCTTTGTGCTACTAAAATTTAATAAGTAGGCAAAACAATTAAATAATCATGTTCAGTCATTTCAGTCATTGACAACACTTTCTGAGACCATTTGGGGTTTTTGTGGCAAAGATACTGGAATGATTTGCCATTTCATTCTTCAGCTCATTTGAAGAACCCAAGGCAACAGGGTTAAGTGATTTGACCATGGTCATACAACTAATAAGTGTCTGAGGCCATATTTGAACTCAATTCTTCATGACTCCAGATATGGTATTTTACCCATGACACCTTTTAGCTTTCTCTCTCTGTCTCTGTCTCTATCTCTGTCTCTGTCTCTGTCCCTCTCTCTCTCATATATATGTATATATAGATAGATAGTTAATAGTATATTTTTCTATCTACCCACCTATCCATCCAACCATCTATCTATCTGTCTATCTATCTATCCATCCATCTAATCAATCAATCTACCTGTTTTTCTGAATGTCTATCCATCTAATCTATCTATCTATCTATCTATCTATCTATCTATCTATCTATCTATCTATCTATCTATCCTTTTTATCTATCTGTCTGTTCATCTCAATGTCCATCCCTCCATCTGTCTATCTGTCTATCTGTCTGTCACTATGAACCAGGCTCTGTGCTATGCAAAGAGGATACAAAGGAAAAACAACAATAACTCCTGACCTCAAAGAGCTTCTATTCCAATAGAGGAAGCAACATGTGTGTAAATAGGTGTATGGAAGATCTGTGTAAAATAGAAAGGTATTCAAGTCACCGACCCCCATTGCCTAGCCCTTACCACTATTCTGACTTAGAACCAATACACAGTATTGATTCTAAGACGGAAGGTAAGGGTTAAAAAAAAAAAAAGGTAGTGTGTTATTTAAAACAAACATCTGTACTAGATGTCTCTCCAATAGGTACTAGACATGTGATTTCATAGGGATTTTCCCATCAAGGAAAGCCCTTTGTCTACCAGTACAAACTGGTGATTGCTTTATAACTTATCCTTGCTAGATGGTGTAGGAAGAAGCTGATAGCTTCTTAAATTGAGTCTGGGGCCTAAAATCAGGAAGACCTGAGTTCAAAGCCATCTTCAGACCCTTACTAGCTGAGAGACCCTAAGTAAGTCACTAAATCTTTGTCTCTTGTAATGTAGTGAAGAACGAAATGGCACACCACTCCAGTATCTTTCCCAAGAAAATTCTATGGATAGTAATAGTATGCTATGGTCGCTGGGGTTGTGAAAAGTTGGCAACAAGGTAGGGCAGCGGGTAGAAAACTAGACCTGGAATTAGGAAGACCTGAGTTGAAATCTGGCCTCAGACACTTATAAGCTGTATGACTCTAGGCAAGTCACTTAACCTCTGTCTGCCTGTTTCCTCAAATACAAAGTAAAGAAAATTAAAAAGCTATAAAATAATAGTGCTTACCTTCCAAGATTGTTTTGAAGATAAAATGAGATAATATTTGTAAAGTGTTTAGCTAAGTGCCTGGCAAATAATACTTAAATGCTTGTTCCCTTCCCTTAAGAGAATAGTCTAGTTTCATAAACAATATGTGTCAGAGGTTGAAACTGAACTCAGTTTCTTTTTGGTTCCAAGGTAGGATCTGTTCACTATGCTGAGTTACTTTTCTTCCTTCCTTCCTTCCTTCCTTCCTTCCTTCCTTCCTTCCTTCCTTTCTTCCTTCCTTCCTTCCTTCCCTTACTTTCCATCTTAGAATCAATACTATATATTGGTTCCAAGGCAGAAGAGTGGTAAGGGCTAGGCAAAGGGGTCACCCGCCTAGGAAGTATCTGAGGCCAGATTTGAATCCAGGACCTCCCCTCTCCAGGCTTGGCTCTCAGTCCACTAAGCCACCTAGCTGCCCCCACTAAGTTACTTTTGAAATGCATAGACACACAGAGATATACAATATCCTAAGTGTATAAAGGCATATTCATCTACATGTCTTTATCAATGTAGCCATACCTACAGGGGATACTAATTTATATATTTATCTGAATAAATAATCAGGTCACATGGTGGACTTAATAGTCATTCATCTCAGGTACAGTTTATCTTCTCAATTCCATCTTTGGTTTCTCTCTCAAGATTTTTGGTGAGGTACAGACTGACTCAGGAGGAAAAAAGCCTTGACTTATTCAAGAATCACTGTGAACTTAGTGATATGGAGATAAATGTCATCTCTACAGACAGAAATTAGAGACCTCTACATTTTCCTGTGACCATTTAGGAGAGTTCAAGGGCTTTCTGCAGTGCATGGTCTCTCCTTTTCCCCCATCCAGCCAGTGATGTCAAACAAGAAAGAAATGGAGAGCTCCTATCCCCTGCATTCACATTCCTCAACTTTGTGCAACACCTCTTCATTAAACTGCAAAAATAAACAAAGCCTGATCAGCCAAAGAGGTTTGGCTTGTCTGAGCCTGCAATTAATTTCCAAAGGTAAAATGGATTCTAAGGCATTTTAATTCCTGGCTCCCACCCTGGCTCTCCATACTGCATTGTTAATGTGGCTCTCAGAGATGTTTCCTAGCAACAAGAACACAGGAAAGCTTTCAGCATCTTCTCTGCCTGCTATCTGTAGGATCCCAGTTACAAACCAAATCATTAAGTGTCTCACACTAGCCTTCCATCCACCCAATGGTACAGGGGATCCTGCACCATTTCCAGTTCCCATTGAGGAATGAGGGATAGAGATTCATGTAAGGTAATAGCCCCAAATTGCCTCCTTGTTTGCTGTAAAGGGAGAAGGACATGGGAACGGAGATTTAAAGGCACAAAAGATTTCAGAGTTCATCTAGTTCAAAGCCCTCATTTTAGTGACAAAGCAAAGACCCAGAAAAGTCAAGGTTTTTGATAGAGGTCAGATAGATAGCAAGTTAAGAAGATAATACACCACAGTAGAAAGAGTGCTGATTCTGGAAAAGAGAAGACCTGGGTTCAAATACCACCTTGGGAGATGCCTACTTCTGTTACCTCTCTTAGGTCCTTAGTTTCTTCACATAAAAAAAAGGAGGCGGGGGCAGGGAATGGAGTCCAGTGATGGGCAAACTTTTTATAGAGGGGGCCAAAGGAAAGGAAATGCTCATCTGTCAGTCTGTTTCTAAGGCAACTCTTTTGAAGTTTCATTGTCTTGTATCCTACTCATTGTATTCGTCAGATTAGGAATAATGTCACTGGGCTGGATAGAACATTTCAGAGGGCTGCATCTGGCCCAAAGACCATAGTTTGCCCATCACTGGACTGTTTCTAAGGTCCCACCCAGCTCTCTCAGTTATCCTCTGACTTCAAATTCAGCATTCTTTCTAATCCTCCCTGTGGGCTTTCTTTTCCAATGCTATTTCCTTTCTTAATGTGTGCTTCGCAGTAGATGGATACTCCACTCTTTGTACTTCATTAATTATGGCCCATTTGAAACATGTTGTCAATAACACTGAGTGTGTTATGGACTATTGGGCAAAGAAATTGAATGAAAAATATGTGTGTCCATCAGCATTATTAATACGTATTGATTTAAACCATACAGCCCTGTGTATCATGACTGAATGAAAAGGTTAACCATTAACAGAGCAATTATTAATCCAACACAGCCAATTACCACAATGATAGGTCTCTTACAGTTATCTTTAAACTTATTATGGGACTCTGGATTGAATACCCAGCTTGTATTTTCAGCATGAACCAAACGGATGGTCTAGGAGGGAACTATTAAACTTGAGTCACATATCCCTCATGAACCTCAGTTTCCTCAGCTGTAAAATAATAGTTATACCTAATGGTCTCCACGATCTCTTCTGAATCTAAATCTATACTCCTAAGTATGGATCTGATGATAATAAAAGGAGGCTTTCTCTAATTGATGAGACCAGCATCAGCTTTTCTGCAGGACAAATACCTTGTCTCCAAGATCTGGGGATGGATGGTGGGGATCTTTTTAAGGAGGGACTGCTTTCCAGCACCTGTGCCCATTCTCTTTTTGAAAATCCTGGAATTTTTAACAGTAAGGGTGCTTGGATATCATCAACCATTCACTATACATATTGGTGTTTTAAAATTTGTAGTATCTCAATAGATCAAGTTATCAAAGAGCTTAGATTAATTACAAAAGGTACTTGAATGCCATTGGATGAAGTGAAATAATGGCAGACTAGTGATTTGCTCCAATTGATTTGAAGTCATGGAATGGCAGATCTTAGATTTAGAACTGACAGGAACCTTGGGCATCAGCTTCTCCAACCTTCTCATTTTTCAAATGAGAAAAATGATTGCTATTGAAACCAAGTGACTTGTTCAAGGTCACATGGGTAATAAACAGAAAAATCTAAGTTTCAGAACTCCATCTTCTCACTTGAAATCTAGTACTCATTCCATTGTACCATACTGTCTCTCAGTCTGAGGGTTCCATCTTGGCCACTTATTACCTTCATCACCTAGGACAAATTACTTTTATTCTTGGAGTAATTGTTTCTTCAGATATCAAATAAAAAAGCCTGAGCTACATGGCCTAGATGATTCTTACAGTTTTAATTGTGTGAAGCTATGAACTGATAAACTAAACTTAAATCTTGGCTCTGCCCCTTATTTCTACATGGTACAACGCGGTTTACTTGACCTGTCTTGTCCTCAGTTTCCTCATCTGTATAAAGAGGGTCTTGAATTAGATGACTTCAAAATCCTTCTGATTCTAGATCTCTGGTCCCAAGATCCTATGTCTCTTGATTCCCATAAGTGCTTTTGCCACTGTATACTATCCCTCAAACAGTTCTATTTGGTTGGCATGTAAAGAATTCAGTACAATATTATTTAAGCTCATTGGAACCAAATGTCATCTATTTGTATGAGATCAATTCTTTTTTTAAAAATTAATTTATGTATTTAGAATATTTTTCCATGGTTATATGATTCATGATCTTTCCTTCCCCTTTCTTTCCCTCTCCCAGAGCTGACAAGCAATTCCCCTGAGTTATACATGTATTATTGCTCAAAACCTAGTTCCATGTTACTCATATTTGCAAACCCTAATCCTATCCCCATCGAACCATGAGATCGATCATAAGTTTTTCTTCTGCATTTCTGCTCCCACAGTTCTTTCTCTGGGTGTTGGATACATTCTTTCTCCTAAGTTCCTCAGAATTGTCCTGGGTCATTGCATTGCTGCTAGTAGCAAAGTCAGTTACATTCAATGGTGCTACAATGTATCCATCTCTGTGTACAGTGTTCTCCTGGTTCTGCTCCTTTTGCTCTGCATCACTTCCTGAAAGTCTTTCCAGTTCACATGGAGTTCCTCCAGATCAGATTAATTTCTTTATTAATTCAACCAATTTCATAAGATTGATAATTTTCATAAGTTGAATTAATTTTAGATATTTTAGAATACATTTTCTCACTAGATCATAACCCTGAGATATAAATGGAGTAAATAATATCTTTCCTACTGTACTGATGAGGGAACAGAGAGTTTTAGTCTTGCACTGAGTCACCCCTATCTATTTAGAGACACAAGTAGGGCACATAGTTGGGCAAAATGCTGTTGGACTTGAAGTTTCGATGCCTGGTTCAAATCTTACCTGGAGAGACTTTCCAACTGGGAAAACACATAGGCTATTCACTTAACCTTTATCTTGTTATCTATTAAATGGGAAAATAGTTCATGAGTGTTGTACTGTCTCTCTCATCAATGATTTCTTTTGAGGAAAAGGCTTCATGAAGTGGGATTCTTTTTAGCCTTGTTCCCCACCCCCTCAAAGCTTTGTTTTTTTCTTAATCTTTGTCCAAATGATATTATGATGGCAATATTCCCTCATGACTTATAGCTACTGTAACAAACTGATGCCAAATTGGTGCCAAATTGATACTTATAAAACCAAGATGTGGCCAGATGATTCACCTTCACAAGCATCTTCAACGTTTCCCCATCGTCTGGCCTCAGACACTCCCTAGCTATGTGACTCCCATTGCCTAGCCTTTTCTGCCCTTCTGCCTTGGAACTTATACCCAATATTGATTCTAAGGCAAAAGGTAAGGATTTTTAAAAAAAACTGTTTCCCTATAATAGCCTTTGGATAAAATATATGTGACAGTTCCTCAGAGCTACCTTCCTCCAACTCATACTCATACTCATGGTTTTACAGATTCATTTTGCAGGGTGTGATGTGTAAGAAATAAAATTAATATGGAATGATAAAATTAAAAATGTCATGGTTTCAAAGGGTTTATCGAAAGCCATTTAGAAAACCATGTGCCTGTTGAGTTATTTTAAAGGGACCCACCATTACCTGATTTTCCCATCCTCACTCCTGCTCCACCATCACAAAAAAGAGAGGAAGTACCAACCCAGGCACTCACTGTTTAACCTTCTATTTACATTATTAGGTAATTGCCTATGTCATTTACATAAGCCAGGAATCATGGGAAATGTAGTTTCAAGGAGCCCTACATGTCCACAGAGAGTTTAGATCAGGGATCTCAAAATTAGTTCAAGGACTCCCAAATTTCTAATATCACAGATACTACTACCCTAATTTAAAAGAGTAGTCTTGGGGTCTGGCATTTGGTTAGCTCATGAGCCACCACTAAAACAACAGAGGTAATAATATATCAAAAGGCTAACACAGTGTGGACACATCTATGCTGTCATCTCTTTGTAAAGCTGTAAGAAAGTTCATTGATTAAATTGGAAAGAATGTTGGCTATTGGCAAGGAAAAGACTGACCATCTTGCAAATGGCTCCAGGAAGGCCTGCCAACCTTGAGAGAGTTGAGAATCCAAGGTAGGGAAGGGCTTTGGGGAGTGTTAACTTTTTCCATCTCCCAGATGGCATCTGGGATAAAAGAGATTTTTCCTCTATGACCTCCCCCCACTGCAGCCATGATATTTTGAAATGGATTGACAGTTTGATTGATCCAGGAAGCAACAGTGACACATTCTAATGATACAGACACATTATCATATATATATATATGTATATGCAAATTCATTGGCTTTAAGAGATTAATTCTATCAGAAAGAGACAGTATGTTGACAGATAAATATGTTGACAAATATACCTACAAAGTAATTTTAAGATGGAGGGAGTATTAAGAGGGAGAAAAGATTAAAGGCAGGAAGTAATATCAGGGATCATGACACCTGGGAGAAAAGAAGGAAGATATTCATGGAATCATAAAAAAAATAGCCATGCATGGTAATTGAAAGTCAATTTGTGGAAAGACTCATTCCCAGGAAGATCAAATGAGTGACCTATCCAGATGAATATTGCACATGAAAAGGAGAAGAAACACATTAGGGCACCACAGGTTTAAAAATGACATTAGTGTCTTGAAGCATAAGTGATATGAATTGTACTGGCTCCATGTGTTCCCTCATTATCAGTGTGCTCTAAATTCATTGCTATACTTTCCATGGAGACTTTCTGTATATGTGGGGAAGTAAACCCCAGATTTATGGAAGGGAATGTTTTGTAGCTATTATTCTTACTAGTCTAACTTAGTAAACATCTTTACTTTGGAACCAGCAGTATCTACTGGCTGATTATTATAGGAAAACTCACCTGTGGGGGCTCATGAGTTAAATTTGAGAAGTAGAGACATAGGCTATTCTTTTCAATTGAAATAGTAGCATCATCCCCCTGGAGACTGAACTTGCAAATACATGAGTGTGAGTATGAGTTGGGGGGAAGTAGCTCAGAGGGACTGTCACAAGTATTTTATCCAAAGGCAATAAGGAAATACTAATGATGTTTGAGTAGGTAGGTCACCTGGCCAGATCTGTGTTTTATAAATAGTAATTTGGCACCTGTGTGGCAGTCATATTTGTGGAAAATTCTCATAATAATATAATTCGGGCAAACAAGAAAAAGCAAAGCTTTGGGGGGAAAGGAAACTTAAACAATCCTACTTCAAAAAGCATTTTCCTCAGAAGAAATCATTGGTGAGAGAGGAAGTATAACATATACATATATATATATGTATGTATGTATGTGTGTATATATATATATAATTTTCCCATTTTACAGATGGGGAGAAAAAGGTTGTTAATGGTCCCTGTGCTTACCCAGTTGGAAACTCTCTGTGGCAGGATTCTAACCAGACTTTCTAACTCCAAGTACAATATCATTCTACCCATCATGCATATCCCACTGCCTCTTGGTTCTGGTTTCAGCTGTGTCACTAATTAGATAGGGGTGACTTTTTGCAAAACTTTTAAACTCTCTGGACCCCCAAATTCTTCATGAGCATAGAAGAAAAGATATAATTTGCCACATTTATTTTGTAGAGTTGTGATCCAGTGAGAAACATTGTTCTAAAGAATCTACATTTGATTCAAATGATGAAAAAAAAATTGAAAATAATAAAACATTAAATGAATGGAAGATTTGAATGGACTCACAGTGATTCAACACAAATGAATAACTTGTGTTCCAATGAGCTTAAATAATATTGGGATGGATTCTTTACATATCAAGCAAATAGAAATACTTGAGGAACACTGTGGCACAGTAAAGAGAGTACTGTGCTTGGAGTCAAGAGACATAGGGTCCTAGGACCAGGGATCAAGAGTTGGAAACCACCTCCAAGGCTGTCTTGTTCTCAGTTCCCTACATTGGTGGAGGGAAGGGAAATGGGGATGGTAATCAATCCTTTCCACTACACACAGAATTCTCAAGAGAACATGGAAATAGTGTATCTGTGAGTGTGTGTGGTGTTATGATAAGAAGATGGTAAAGGTAGTCACTAGGGGGACTGGGAGCTAGGAACCAGTTTAGCAGGAGATTGGGGTAGTTGATGACAAAGGTGAGCAGCCTCAGCTGGGAATGATTTGGTTTAAGAATAATTTCAAACCCAGTTAGCTTGGTGCCCAGTGTATCTTCACTGCTAGCTGTAGGCTCCTTTAAGATTATAGGTGGGTGGCCCCTCCCTGCTGAGGTAACTGCCTTCCTATTGGATGTGAGCAGAACCCAGCAGGAAATTGAGAGCTTAACTTCTTGGCTAACAATGGAGGCTCAGATTCAACTGCACAGTAACGCCAACTACTCAGTATTCTCTCTTCTCCCTAGTCTCCTTAGCCTTGATGGTGTTAGAATAATCACAGGAATCTCAGATTAAGGCTAAGGGATTTATTCGAAACTGGGGAAGGGAAACCAAGGTAAGAGGGCTAAGGTGTTATAAAGCTGTTGCTATGGGCAACTGACTGGTCCTAGCAAAGGTCCTAGAAGGACTTGGCAGGCTGAGGGCTGGCTGTCTTCAGCCAGAGGTAAATAGTCTCTGTTCAGATATTATTTGAACCACTAGCTACACAAAAGATGTTTTTGAGTTGATCTAGAAGATGGTCCTAACCACTAGGTTATCCTATCCTAAGTTCCTACCCATGATCCACCTCCCTTCTCCCTTCACCACCTGGGTACCCAGGAGGAAGGTGAGGGGTAGCAAGTTGGGTGAGGTTAGGGGAAATCAGCACCCAGGGTTGGATTTGCAGGGCCTTTTATAGCCACAGCCCAACTGCCAGTTGGCACCTGGCACATGGCACATGCCATGCCAACATTCCATTCTGATAACTGACAGGTAAGCTTGAGCCAATATTGCATGCAAAATCCCTGCACTATATGATGGTAATGTTGATATCCCCAGCACTCAGCCTAGGGCTATGCAATTAGCATTAACAAATATTTATTGAGTTCAGTGAATCAGCAATTGAAAATTTAACTTTTTTTTTCTTTTATTCTGTAACTGATGGGGTAAAGGTCTTTGGGAAGCTAGCTAGGGCAATGGATAGAGTACCAGATCTGAAGTCAGGAAGACTTATCTTCCTATGTTCAAATCTTGCCTTAGACACTACTTGTTTGATCCTGTGTAAGTCCCTTAATGCTGTTTGTCTCAGTTTCCTAATCTGTAAAATAAGTCAAAGAAAGAAGTGGCAAGTCATTCAAGTACCTTTACCAAGAAAACTCTACTGGGTTCATGAAGATTCAGACACAACTTCAATGACTGAACAGCTAGGAGGGTCTTAAATTAGACTTTTTGTCATGGTGGGAGCTCCTTAGAGAGAAAATTCCACCAATTTAAACTAGCAGCTCTTTTGCAGCTTATAATTTTAGTAAGTTTTCTAAGGTAATAAGAGTTTAACTAACTTACCCAAAGTCACACAGTCAGTATACATGAGAGCAGGATATGAATTTAGGGTTTCCTAATTATAAAATGAATTCCTTGCTACTATTACATATGGATTACATAGTTACCAAAGATAAAAGTTGTAATAAATTATGAAGCAATAACAATCATTCTATTAACAGATTAATTGATTAACAGAATAATTAATAGATTATCATATCTATAATCTCCATTTATATAGTTTTCCAAGCATTCTCCTCACATGAGCCCTGTGAAACTGGCAGTGATAGAGTCTAGAAGTCTGGGTCTTATGATTCCAAATGGTACCTCCCAGCTAAACATCCAAAGGAATTAAAAAGAAAGAAGAGGCTGGTATTACGAATTAATCACAAAGTACATGCTGACCCCCAACCTGCTAAATCTCTGCCCCTGCAAATAAGAGAAGGAGGCTGAATATTTAATGGTCTTAAGTTTTACTTTTCTTTAAAAAAAAAAGCTCCCACTAAAATGACTATTTGACTATGAAGAAAATAGAAGACACTTCACCTTTAAAAAGCCTTGCAAAGCAGAGCTAATCAATCCCAAGGACACTTCACTGTAGAAATCTATTATACTTCTGAGCGATTAGATGACTTTATGTTTTACATTTTCCCTAAAATTATAGTCCATGTCAATTAGGCCTAGATATTAACCACATCCACAAAATCAGGAGAAGCAAAGTTTAGCTAAAGAATGGAAAGGTGGTCAGACTTGGAGGAATTTTTCTGAAATCCCACAGAATATTAATCAAAAGAGTAGTGCATTAGGTAGGGAGGGGAGGCAGTTCCTTTTTCTTTCTTTCTTCCTTTCTTTTTCTTTCTTTCATTCTTTCTTTCTTTCTCTTTCTTTCCTTTTCTTTCTTTCTTTCCTTCTTTCTTTCACAGCACCTCTTCCAGAGATTCTGGAGGGATCCAAATGAATGATGTTATTCAACCTCACAAAATGCAAGTGAAATGAGCAGTCTCTTTCATAATTTAGCAAGGTCTGGAAATCTCCCTTCTTCCAAAAAGGAGAAGATACAATTTGTTTCGGCCTTCACCACTCTGATTAGGAAAACTCCCATGATTCTTTTCTTGCTTTCTAATGTTGAAAATCTGACCTCTGACATGCAAGCAGAGGCATATTAGGAATGTTTCACTAAAGGCAAATACTGAACTCTTTGTGTAGGGGAAAACTGCCTAAAAAATGACCCTCAACTGAGGGAGAGCACTGGAAAACTATTCCCTGAAGAAAGATGGAGTCCCTGGGGCAAGTGCATGAGGCTACTTTGGAGGAAAATTCATTAGGGGAGGGTTCCAAGGCAAAGAAATGGCAGCATGCCAACTATTCTCAACATACTCCAGTAAGGCACCACTAGTTATACTTCTGCATTCACCTGCCTTTATTCTCCGTCTCTGACTCATATCACTTTCTTTAAAAATATACATTTTTGGTGGGCCAGGATTAATTTCTTAGGCTTCCAAGCAAGCTCAACATCATATGATAATGGATGCCCAAACCATTGATGAAGATGACAATAACTATATCAAAGATAGTGATGCTGCTGATTTGTAAACGGGTAGAAATTATCATTATCTCATTCCAAATAATAGCAATGAAACACCATAAGAAATATATAGAAGATCATGAACCATCCTAAACTCACATTCTACAGTGATTTAAAATCTCTGAGTCCTTTTCTTCACCATTTCTCCCCTTCTCCCACCACTGGGGAGATTGTGTCAATTTGAAAGTAGATATTAGAGTTTGTCACAGAAGTTTGAATGCTTTCCATCTCTAATTTATTGGGCCTTATTTTTTCTCTGCTTTCTACACCATGAAGCTCTGAGTGACTTCAAAGATTGATGAAATCCGAGAGTGGTATTAGATTTAACACCATTTCAAGATGGACTCTAAGCCTAGCGAGAATGAGTTGGCCAAAGAAGGAAATGGAAAGGAAAGGACAGAGGTTCAGCAGATGAAACTCCTGGCCTTCTGATAAATTGAAATATGATTGTCAGCCCTTCTAGAAATCCCAGGGAGGGTCTTCTCTGTCCCTGAATATCATTTGCTACTTTTTGTCCCTTATATATAATAATATATATGCTTATGTATAAATATACTTGGATAAACATATTTATATATATGTAAACATGCATACTTGTGTATATATATATATTCAAATTCAGGTATACATGACTAACAATAAAAAACAAAGGCAGAAAAATATAAACAAATTTTCATTTCACACTAAGTCTGCATTGTTTCCCCATGTGGTATAAAGTTTTGCAATAATTAACCCAATTATATATATATATATATATGTTTGTAATGAAAGAAACTCAGGGTGGGAGGAGTGGTTACCATTGACAAATTCCCATGTCATCTGGCAGGAAAGGGCCATTTCTGACATCAGGACAAGGAAAGGTTGAAAGGGGAACTAAGGATTCTGACCAATAAGAGGATCATTAAATTGAATTCTAAAAGACTCAAATTTATAATTGTCATATAAAGAAGTCATTGAAGAGCTCATTAAAATGTTACTCCTGACAAAATTTCTCTTGATTAATTGGCTTCTCTTTCACTATGTCAGGGATTAAGGAGAGAATTACAAACAAAGATATGTGACTAAAATAGATATGTTGAGAGAGTAATTAGGGGGTAGTGTATTGGTAGAAATGTAGATGCTTGCAGGCACTCAGGGGAGGGCAATGTGGCTAGTGAACAGGCTCAGGTTCTTGCCATAAGTTGAAGGAAGTGAAGATGGCTAACCTGGAAAAGAGAAGACTGAGAGGAGACTTGACAACTCTCTTCAAGTTTTTAAAAAGTATTTGAAAAGCAGCCCTATGCAAGAGGGACTCAAATTGCTAGTTTTTATTCTGTTTGATCATTGAGGGCAGAATCTGGACATATAGGTGAAGGTTTCAAAGGAAGAAAGGAAGGGAAGAGGACAAACATATGCAGTAGGAATTTGTTTTACACAAACTTAATACATGCAAATTCAGATATATAAGACTGACAATTAAAAAAACCAGAAAAATACATTTTTAAATGTTCATTTCACACTAAATATACACTATTTTCCCAAGTGACATAATGTCTTGTGACAATTCACCCAATCACACTCATTTCTGATCTGAGAAGCATTAGTCTGAGACATTCCCTTGTTTTACACCAAACATTAACTCATGAATCAGTCTTTGATTTTCTTACTTCTAAAGAGTCATAATTGCTCATGGATAGGCCAAGCTGATATAATAAAAATGGCAATTCTACCTAAATTAATTTACTTATTCAGTGCCATACCAATCAAACTACCAAATAATTATTTTATAGAACTAGAAAAAATAATAACCAAATTCATCTGGGAGAACAAAGGATCAAAGATATTAAGGGAATTAATGAAAAAAAATGTAAAGGAAGGTAGTCTAATAGTACCAGATTTCAAACTGTACTCTAAAGCAGTTATTATCAAAACATTCTGGTACTGGTTAGGAAATAGAATGATAGATTAATGGAATAGATTAGATATACAATATACAGGGGCTAATGACCTTGCCAACCTAGCATTTGATAAATGCAAAGATCCCAACTTTTGGAATAAGAACTCACTGTTTAAGAAAAACTGCTAGGAAAATTGGGAAAATGTACAGCAGAGACTAGGTATAGATCAATATCTCATACCCTATACCAAGGTAATGTCAAAATAAGTTTATGATTTAGATTTATTGAAAGACTTGATAAAGTATCTCCTTAGTATGTGACAATAGAGAAAAATGTCCAATTCTGTCATTGAGAAGCTTTTTAAATACTTGACAGCCATCATCACATCCTCTGGGTCTTGTCTCCACAAGTCCAAAAGTCCTCATCTGTGGTGATGGTGATGTTCTCCCCTCTCCTGATTGATTTCTTCACAGTGCTCTCCATCTTAGCAATGTTCTTATTCCTAAATTCTGGTGCCCAGAAAACTGAACAGAAAATTCCAAATGTCTTCTGACCAGGACAGAATAGAGTATGTCTATATTCTCTGTATTCCAGGAAATCATTCTTGGCTTAATTCAACTGAATCTAGCATTACCTTTTGTTCACAGCCATATCACAATGCTCTCTCAAGCCTTAAGTCCATCAAGACCCTCATCATGTTTTTTAGACAAACTTTCGTCCAAATGTCCTCCCTCTCCAATTATATGAATGTAAAGTTAATTTTTGATACCCAAATATAAAATTAATTTCATTAGATTCGGGCACATGTTTTAGCTTCTTAGGCTCTTTTTGGATGCCAACTCTGTCAGCCAATATGGTCGTTATGCCTCTGAGTTCCATGTCAATGGTAACTTGATGGACATCCCATCTATGTCTTTTATAGGAATTAAAAGTAAAAATATTACACACCAGAAAGAATCACATAGAGCCCTTAGACACTCCAGTGGTGAAGTCATTCTAAATTAATGTTGACTCATTAACAATTACTCTTAGAATATGCTCATTATCCAATTATGTGAACATAGCTTACATCTCTTCCATCTTTTCCTCAAGAATAATACTAAAGACTTTTGCTTTGCTAAAAATTAGGTAAACTATCTCTGAAGTATGCAACTGATTTAAGAGATTCATAATCCCATAGTGAAAAGGAAATTAGTTTAGTCTGGTATGCTTTGTTCTTAATGATGTCAGCGTAGTCCTTTGGGATCTCTGCTGTTTTTTCTAGGTGTTCACTATTATACTCTTTAATATAGAACTTGGTTCCAGAATCCAAAGAAAGCTTATTGGCCCATATATTTCCGATTCCATTTCTTCATTTCAGATTCCATTCTTGAGAACAGACCAGTGAGGAACACTCACAAGTAATGGATGAGGAGGGGATGAAAAACTAATAAATAAACAGAAGAATATTTAGAAAATTAGGGGAAAGACAAATTAGTGTGCTGTCTGTCACTGAAGGAAGAAAGTATCCAGCAGAAGGATATCAGCTGTGAGATATATTGGTGTGGTATCTTCATCATTGATGGAGCAAACTATCCAGCAAAAGGAAGTCACCTGTAAAAAAAAAACAAAAAAACAAAAAACAAAAAACAAAAAAAAGCTGTAGAAGTCAAGGAAGAGTAGACTTGGAAAAGTAGCCATTGTTTTGAAATATTAGTTCAGTTCTGATGAGAAAAAAAAAGAGTCATTTCAATAATTTAGTGTGGACAGGGGATAGAAAACAAGAAGTGGAATATAAAGTTGGTGGTGGTGTAGGAGGAGGTGGGTGTAGAAAACATTTTCAATAATTCAGTTGTGAAAGGAGAGAGATAGGGCAATATATTCATGTGTATGTGTGCCAACACTCACACACCCATATATCACATATATGGGTGTGTGTGTGTAAATGTATGTGTGTATATATACATTCCTATCTACACATCCATCACTATCATCCTTTTATCCATTTTCTATATCTAATCTATCATTTAGCTATCTCTCCATCTCTCTGTAGGACACATTTGCATGAATTTATTTGTGTTGGAAGCCCCTGTGGAGAAACATCCCCTCCCAATGCAGATTAACCATTTAAATGCAAATTGTAGTCCTACTGGCTTACCAAGAGCCTAGTAGTTTAAGTGACTTGCCCAAGGTCACACAATTAGTATGAGTCAGAAGTGGAATTCCAACCTATGTCTTCCTGACTCTAAGATCAGCTCTGCTTCTCAGGGTTGTCTGGATTAAAAGGGTTAAAAAATAATTTCAGGATCAGGAAAGCCTGGGTACATTTGTGGGCAGACATTAAGGAGCCAGGAGTGAGAGAGAGAATGAGAAGGCAAGAGAGAGGAATGTAATGCTGGAGCAATGTCCTAGAGGAGACAGACCCTAATAAAGCTACAAATCTCTTTGGTCACATCCCTTCTGGCCATTTGTCAGAGTCTCCTTCAAAGACATAAATAAATTGTTAGTCATAAATAAATTGGTAGCTGTAGTATGGGCACTAAGAAATTAAATAGTCACAGGAGTTTAAGGAAAAGGGCTTTCACTGATTTAAAGTTTAACCTCTTTTTTTTTAATGTCATAATCTCAACCATGTCCTCTGTCTAAATATTTATAGTCATTTTCATCCATCCCCTACTTAACCCTCCACAAAATGTCACTAGAAATTAAATTTCAAGAATCCTAGAATGGTGGAGCTACTTTAGAGGTCACCTAGTCCAAGTGGATTGGAAGGTCAGGAAGATCCAGGTTCAAATCCAGATACTCACTAGCTATGGTTGTGCATCAATGGACAAATTACTGAGCCACTCCCAGCTTCACTTTCCTTATATGAAAAATGGGGCTAACAGCAATTACAGTACCTGTACATGAATACAGGATTGTACTCAGTATTGTAAAATTGGGTAAGTATAGCAATTTGTCCTTTACCAACATCTATTATTATTCTTATCATCATCATCATCATCATTATTATTAATCTCATTCTTCTCCCCTTTACAATAGAGTTCAGATAAAAAGGGTCCTGGGAAAAATCATTAATATCTTGTTATTAATCTTATATATTTAATGTTCTGTGGACTCTTGAGTAGGTGGAAAATTAGCTGCTTTTGTAATTGGATAAATGCATTGTGCTCTTTGCCCACTTAAATTATCTTGGGGAAAACTCCAATAGTAGATTGAAAAGCACAAATGATATCTACTTCATTCTAATCCTATAAGATTTTCAGTCACTCAACAAATATTAAGAACATAGCATATACCTTATAATCATTAAGACTTGGATCTGTTTGAAAGCTTTTCATTGTACATAGCTTGGCAATTATGTTTATTTGTATGGAGACATCTAAAACGCCTTTCTGAAATTTGGGCAGATTAATATTTGTGGACAACAATGTTCTTCCTGTGATAATGGCCCCTTTCTAATACAGTATTCTTGTGGAATTCTCAAGGATATTTTGAGGTCTGTCTGTTAAATTGCATCTCATTAGATTTAGTTCAACATTCTTCTTTGTCAAGATTCTTTCACATCCTGATTCCATTATTCAGTCTGTTATGTAGCTTACCAGACTTCATTCTGTCTCAAGATTTAAAAAAAAAAAATGGCATCTCATCTTTACTTTTTTCATTAATATACAAAAAAAGAAAAGAAAAATTCCAGGGCAATTCCTCCCCCCCAAGAACTTTATCCAAAGATGATAGAGCCATTTTTAAAAAATGATCCTGTGATTTAATTAGCACAAGCCATTCCCACTGAGAAATCTCCCTTTATCTATGAAGATGAAATTTTCTTTGACTGTACTTAGTGAGTTTCTTGGGGCACTAAGAAATTATGTTTTGAGCTCAGAGTCACTGAGCTAGTATGTGGCAAAAGTGGAACTAAAATCCTAAGGTCAGCTCCGTATATGCTAGGCTAGAGGTTTTTGATTAAGCCATCAGTCACTTCTTTGGAGTTTGACCCTTTAACTATTCTTAATGGATGTTCATATTTGTACTATTGTCTAACACCTTGCCAGTTTTTCTGTAAGTGTAGCATGAACAAATTACTCTAATCTAACCCTGATCCTGCCATGCAAAGAATTTGATCTATTTGGATGCATATATTTCGTCCTTATTTTAAATATTTCTTTGTGTTCATTTTTTTTTTAAACCCTTGTACTTTGGTGTATTGTCTCATAGGTGGAAGAGTGGTAAGGATGGGCAATAGGGTTCAAGTGACTTGCCCAGGGTCACACAGCTGGGAAGTGGCTGAGGCCAGGTTTGAACCTAGGACCTCCTGTCTCTAGGCCTGACTCTCACTCCACTGAGCTACCCAGCTGCCCCCAATGTGTTCATTTTTCTCTTTTTGTAAATTATGCATAGAAATGATCCTAAAATAAATTTAACTAATCTCATCAGTCTGATGCTAACTCAAGCCTTGATTGATATCATCCCCCCCCCCCCCACCCTTATCCTTCTTTGACTCTGATCAGAGAGTTGAAAGATAAGAGTATCAAACTCTACCTCATACCTTCCTATGTAGGACAATGACTGGACTTTCCACTTTCTTTATTTTGTATCTACTGCTCTCTCTGTTCACAATATGAGTACCCACTCCAATAAGATGCCCACCCAATGTTCCCCCTCCAAATCCTTCTATCTGTGTGTGTGTGTGTGTGTGTGTGTGTGTGTGTGTGTGTTGTTAGCCTCCCTATTCAATTATAAACTCCTTGAAGTTGGAACTGTCTTTATTTCTTATTAATTGTATCCCCAGCACTCAGCACAATTCTTGGCACATAACATAGTAGGTGCTTGATAAAAGAAGAATGGGTGCTCTGGATGAATTGTCTTTCTAATTGAATATCTATTGAATTGGATGTTTTTTTTTTGTTTTTTTCTGAATATCACAGACATTTCTTAACTGCCCCTAGATTCAACCTTATCTTGTAATAAAACATCTGAAAGAGATACCCTGTCCAAAAACATCCAAATAGCCTCTTACTGCTCTACCTTGGGGAGGGGGTACATTTTATCTTTTCTCAAAGAATTTCACTGTTTTTTTCTGTTAACTTATATTTAATGATCTTTTTTCTGTGCCCGATATAGTCATTTGATATATTATTCTCTGTGTTTTCCTTATATTTTTCTGCATTCATTTTTATAAAGCTTTTCATATTTCCCTGAGTTGCCCATGCTCACAAATTCTTACTGTGAAGCAATATTCCATTATATTTATAAATCATATTTTTCTGCCATTCCCCAATTGATAATGTCTACTTTGTTTCAGGTTCTTTGCAAAGCAAAGAATGCTGTTATGAACAATTTGAAATGCTGATGACATTTTGCCCATTAACTGTGTATTCCATTTTTTTGTTGAATTAAATTCTTCTAACTTTGTGTTGATTTCTTTGAATTTTCTATGTAAGCCGTAATGTCATCAGATATATTTTAGCCTTCTTTTACTACTGGTTATTCATTCCTCCCCTTTTTATTGCTATATTTATCATTTCTAAAGGAATATAGAAGGTTAACTGAATATTTTTGCTTCAATTTTTTTCTTAGCATGTTTGGAGCTAAAGTTTCATTACAAAAAATTAGTAACCAACCATTATTATTTTTATCATATTATTGAAACTCCTGGAATTCCTTTGTTTGTGAAAAAAATTAAACATATTTGAATGTTGTATTTATTGAAGTCTTTTTGTATTTATATGTGTCTATTCATAGGGTTTTATTTTTTGATTATTGATATGATTTATCAAATTAAGTCAAATATCTATCTATAAATCCAATTTGGTCATCAGCAATACTTTTTTGGTTTATTTCTCAATTATGTATTCCACTTGTTCATTCAGCATTTGCTCTTCAATGTTTATGCATAATACTGATCAATCATTCATTTTCTCAGATTTATCTTTCCTTTGTTTGCACAACATCAAATGAGTGAATAAAAAACCATTTATTAAGTAGTTATTACAAATAAATCTCCGGGGACACACATAGTTTATTAAGACAGTTTCTCTTTTTAAGGAGTTTATATAGTAATCAAGGGAGACGATACAGATACGAGCTCATATCATCATCCATCAGCTACAATTCAGATGGAATTATGTTAAGTTAATAAAACCATATTTATTTCTAATGTTGAACTATTTAACAGTGCCAAGGATTTTGGTAATAGGAACTGTGTTTTTTTTTTGGTTCAGTAGCTGTGACTTCTGAGGAGGCAGATGCTACACCATTATAGGGACAGTTTGCAAGATATCTCCTTGAGATTTGCTCCCTCAGGACAATGGATACTGGGGGCCCAACTGAGAACAAAATGGGTGTTCTGGATGAATTGCTTTTCTCTCTCTTTAGTTGACAATTGTTATTGGTGGTGGTAGAGTAGGCAGACCCCTCCTCCATGAAGGATGCTCCGCTCTTTGGTTCCTGGGATCCAGGTTGGAAGGACTTTTCATCATCTGGAGGCACTGCTTGTCATATAGTTTTATAAAAGCATTTGATATAAGGCCATCTTTCCCTATTTTTAGAAAGAATCTTTGTTTAACATGAATATTATTTTTCTTTAAAATTTTGGTGAAATTTGTTTCTAAATATATTTGGACTATTAACATTTTAGAAATGAAAGTGCATAAATTACTGTTCAATTCAGTTTTGTAAAATTAATTTATTTTATCTGTTTCTTTTTTATTTTATTTTATATTTTATAGATAATATTGACTAACTTCATTTAAAATCATATTTTTGCTGACATATTAATATTTTAGCTTCTGATCATGTTTATTCTCCAACATTTTCCCTCCTTATTTTTGATATAGATAATTTTATTTTCATCTTTCAAGAAGTCTTCCTTTTACTTACAAACTCAGTTGCATTATGGAATTCTGTTACTTCACATATATTTAATTCTTTGGTGATTTTTTTAGTTTATTATTCTGTTGTTTTTCCAGTTTCCCTTATTGATCTACATCGTTTTATGGCCTATCAATGAAATACTTAGTAATTCTATCTTTTCAAACATTTTGGACAAAGTACTTTACATCCCAAATCATGGCCAATCATTTTGAAGAATACCATGTTTAGGAATAGAACACACTTTAAAAATATTTTCTACAATCTCCTCTCTAATTATCAAATTATTTTTGATACCTTTATTATCTTTTTGTTTTATTTGCTAGACCTAGAATGATGCAGTTTCCTCCTGGGCTTCTTGTAAATACCAGAAGTTGGCTCAGTGGGTCTAGTTTGTTTTCAGCTCTCAATATTGTCATCAGTCAATGTTGGAAACTGATGGGAATTCCCAGATCTTGTAAATTTTCTGAGCTCACAAGGTTATCTTCTGTAAGGATGTTGAGAAGAGACAAAGGGCTTCCCCACCCAACCCTGCCAACAATTCCCTTTTAGTTCAGTTGAAGTTATCCTCTCTAGATTATCTTGTCATTCAAATGCACAAGTTCTCCACTGCTTTACTCTTTAACCAAATTAGCCACAGGCCATGATTTCACTAGTCAGCTAGACACTTATGATTCTAGTATGGTAACATTTCAATTCACTCACTGGCCTAAATAATAATAATGATAACAATAATAATAACAATAACAACAATAAAATAATAATAAAAAGAGTTGGAAAATGTGCTTGATTTGGAGTCAATGACCTTAGATAGGAATCTCAACACTACAATTTACTACATATGTAACTTGGGAAAGTGGCCTGACCTTTTTGGAACTCAGAGACCTCACCTTTAAAATGAAGAAGTTTGATTAGATCAACTGTCCTTTTTTCTTTCCTAAATCTCTGAATAAATATAAGAAATAAATATATTAATTTCATTCTCTGATCAGACATAATTCTTGGCCAACTTCCAAAAGCATGAGGTCAACTTGTAGCCCAAGTAAACAATTCCAATCACAGTTGTGTGAGGGCAGTCCTCTTCCCTGAGTTTCTATATTATCAAACCCAAAATAGGAGATTAGAGGTGTGGGATCAATATGGAATTAAGGAAATATACTTTTCAATTACATGGTGATATTGGCAATTGATCCCTTAGGCCTCCTGTCTGTCTCAGGATAGTTTTTTTACAGCCATGGATGGAGCACCAAGAGGTAGTTAGTCTGCTTGGCAATCTCATTCTAAATGAACCAGAACCAAAGAGTTTCCAAATGAACCTGGGAAGGACCATCTTTCTGATGATTTTTTTTAAAGGGTACTTACAACTATTTCCCAGTTCCAGGATGGGAACAGATGTTTTGTGGAATGCAAACCTGCATGTGACCCTATCTTTATTCCTCCATTGCAAAGCTGAGATAGGGCAAATTACTTTATTGAGAAATAAAATTAACCATGAGAAAGGAAAAAATGCCACCAGCTGTTCCTGCCCATGCTGCTAAAGTGCTAAATTAGATAAGTACATGAATAATATTAGGGAGTAAAAAGCAGCTTGGTTGTTCAAAGTAATAAGTATATTATATATATACATATTAATGGAGATCCATTGTCCCTGTTTCCTTGAGTGAAAGCATTATAACCTCTCAAGTTATGAGGGAAAAATAGTGATTGCCATCAGCTAATTAAGATATTGTCATTTTTTCAATAGTTCTGCAGGATTAATTAATGTAAACCCTTTTCATCAGGTGTTAGTAGATGGGAGCTCATTTATTCTACTTACAAAGCATTTTTTATTTATAGAAAGTAAAAGATAACTCCAAACCATACTTCTAGATTGAAATATATAGTCACACTATATTTCCTACATAGATCAAGTCCTAGAGATCTAAATAAAAGATATTCATCTCCTCCTAGATAAAGCCAGACGTACTTTATTTTAGCATATATTTATTTCCTAATTTTGTAGCATAATGTAGATCAGTTAGACTCTGTGATATTCAGTTAATCTGGAAAAGTGTCCTGACTTCTCTGAAACTTAGTTTCCTCATCTACAAAATAAAGAAGTTTATATTCCACAGAGCAACACTATTTACTGTTTCTTTTTTTGAAAATTTAAGATGTTTGACAAAGATAGAAATCCTCAGTGTTGGCAGAGCTGTGGAAAGGCAGATATACTTCCAATTACATTGTTATTGGGGCTATGAAGAGGTCCAATCGTTCCAGAAAATAATTTGGAATTATTAATGAAGTAATCAGCCAATGGTCATTTATTAAGCACTGACTATTTGATGGAGATTGGCTAGAAACTAGAAATGCAAAAACATAAATGGAATTGTCCCCACCGTTAAGGAACTTACCCAAGAAGAGTCCCTAACTTTTTGACTCAATGGTTAAACTGCTAGGCATCTACCCCAAAGAAGTTAATGACAGAATGAAAGGTCTTTTATAAACCAGATAGTCATAGCAGCAATTGTATGCTAGGTAAGAATTTGAAAACAGGAGTTGATCCTGGTTATAGCTGAAATGGTATTCTATAGTAGCAAAAAAAGAGATGAATTTGAGGGATTCTGAAAAACATAGAAAGACATAACAACTGACACAAAGTGACACAAAATCAGAAGAATATAAAGAAAATATAAAATATAAATAATGACCAGAGTTATAAGAAGGAAAACAACACTTGAATAATAACAATAATAAAAATTATTGGTACAGTATTTTAAAATTTACAAAGCACTTGAAACAAAATACTTGAATTTAGATGAATTGAAATGATCAATTTTAGTCCTGATAAACAGCAAAATGATGGGAGACAATAGAAATAGAATTTTTTAACATTATTGGATGTGGTAATTTCATTGTTCAAGTTTCCAAAAGTTTTTTCCCCTTTATGATGGAAGGTTTAACTGTGGATCATGTTTGAAAAATAATTTGTATAAAAATAAAATTCATTAATAAAACATAAAAAAATTACAAGACATACCCTAGAAATAAAGAGATTATACCTGTTGTCCATAGAAAATAAAAACAAAAACATTAAAACTGACAAATTGACAAATGATTTAATATCTTTGGAAAGTAATGATGATCAATTACATGATTAACAAGTCAATATTTGAATCATGGTCTTCTGGTTGGTATATTAGAGCTTCCATCATAACTATGAGTAAGCAAGTAAGTCTCACAAGTAGAAAGCATTCAAAAATATTTGTTGGGTTGAATTTCATTGTTTAATCAGACATTTCCACATAAAACCATATGAATAGTTTAGTAAAATCAAAAAAAGTCATTGTTGAGATGAGTTTTTAATGGCAGCTATATTGGAATAGGAAATATTGAAAGAACCCAGGCATTGATGCACTAAGAGGTTGGATTGGATAACCTCTAAGGGTCCTTCATAACCTGAGCAGCTAGGGTTCTATGAGAACAAGGCAAATGGCATTTAATGAGAATGGCATATATTATAGTGATCTGGATGAGTTGCCAATGACTATAATGAGGACAAAAGATTCATTCCTCAAACTTTGTATTTCTTGAAATCATTCCCTGTGACACATTCCTTTCATTATGATATGGCTCTAGGGATGCACTTTTTCCTTAATCAGGACATAAGAGCCAGAATGTATTGAGAATCAAGGTGCCAAAGTCATATCTAAGGGTGAATGATGAAGAACTCTAAAACCAGGCTTCCTCTTTCCTTTATTGTGTTATCTCATTGACTTTGGTGTGGTCCCATTTCAGCTTTTTAAAAAGACTCTGTGAATTTCCATATTTTGACTTCTATAGACATCACAAAACCTGCATTCATCTCTACAACATCTGCCTTTCTGCCATTTATGCTTTTTTCACAATGGATGAATGAGGCATGCCAAGGCATCCTGATGGAGGGGTCACTTAATTTTCGTTTGTAAAGCCAAATCTCCTGTGCTCTCCATAATTACCAATCAATTTTACATAAATAGCAAAATTAAGGCCCATTATTCTCATTTACCACAAAATTAGAGGAATTAATTAAACATGGAAAAAGTGCCTATGCCTGCCAAATCAGTACTTCTAGTAGATAGAAACAAATTCTGGAAATATATGCAGACAGTAAGAAAAATCAGATCAATCTCCAGAAACTCAGTGAACTCCTAGACTACAGAGGATTTCATAAATCAGAATGGCATCTAAGTATCAATCTGTCTCAAAATCTTCCTTGTTTTATCTTTCTTTCTCTCTTCCCTTTTCTTTCCCTCTCTTTTATTTCCCTGACTTTTCCCTTTCCTGTTCCCCAATACTTCTCCCAGCTTTGAAATTAAGTCAAGAAAAAGACTGCTGAAATGATCTTTTTTCCCCTGAGCCTACCACCCCACCCTCCATTGCTTGCAAAATAAACAAACAAACAAACAAACAAAAAAATCCCAAGAGAGTGACCACTTAGAGGAGTGGTATTTTTAGATCTTTGTCAGAGGGTTACCATTCATATAGTTGCAGCTAGTAATCTCAGATCAACAATTTACCAGAACACAAGGCTGGAAAGCTCCTCAGCAGTGAGGGATTACTTGTACTCAGAACCCAAATTCCCAACTAAATGAATAATGGATTTTTAAAATAAAAACATAATGTGGCTGAGGATGAAGGGTGGATTTTGCAAGGTTACCATCAGACCTAAACAACTCAGAAAACAGTCCCACCTTGTAATGGTGAAATCATGGCACTTCTTTCATTGACTGGGTAAGGAAAGATAGAGATCTAAGATTAAAGCATTTCAACCATGAGTGGCTGAAAGACACACTTGCAATTACCACCATTTTGAAATAATGAAATATACACTGTGCCTTAAATAAACTGGAGAAAAAAATGATAACCTCTTTTAACTATCGGACTATAGTAGAAAGATCTTCATATCTTCCTTAATGAGCTTTTTATTGCCAGTGTAAATTTGTCTTGAACTGAATTTTTGTCTTGGGAACCCTGAATTATGTTCTATCGAGTTGTTCCTGGTAAGCATGCCGGCTTCTGCACAATTTTTGCTGTGAAAATGGCTCCTTCTGGCAAACTGAAAGCCATTGAAGCTCCGTTTAATTAGCTGCCTTCTGCAAATACACCATTATTCTTCCCGCTCAGCTCAGGAGTTATATTTACAAAGGGAGCAGATAGCAATGATTATTCTGGGCTGCAGTTAGTCAGTATTAGTTAATGCCTGCATGTAATTGAGAGGAAATTAAGACAAGTGTAGATCATGCAGGAAGAAGAATATATGGGTGTCTGCCAGGAGAGAAATTTCACCTGTGTTCTCCATTATGGATTGGAAATCCACATGTACTGCAGCCTCTCTGTGGAAAAGCAACACATTTCTTACCTGGTGACAGTTGAGCAAAAATTCAGACAAACTCAAATTGTTTGCATTGCGACAATCCATTAATGGATATTTACTCCCATTTTGACTTTCCCCAGCCATTGAGAATGCTTTGAGGCCATTCACCTCCTCACCAGATTCATGAGCTAAGGGAATGAATACAAACTCATTTTAAGATCAGTCGGAGTCAAAATAATTAGGAAGGGAGATGCTGTATAGCGTGTCAGTGATTTGGAAAGCACTATTCAGAGCCATCCGCTGCTGTTCTCCATGGGATAACTGAGTGTTTGTCCGAGTGAGCATTTGATTTTCACTGATAGTACTAATGATGGAGAATTTGGCGCTTCTGCATTTATCAGTTAATCCATACCTAGATGACATGAGGTAGATTATCTGGAACCTCAGTTTTGAAAAATAGATAACTATGACATATTATGATTAAATTTGTGATCTACATTATACAGATATCACATGTAAGTCTATAAAGACACACAAGACAGACCATGACAAGTAGAACCCCCAGCAAACCCCCTATTGCCTTTGGGGAAAAAATACCAACTCCTCATTTTGGCATTGAAAGCCCTTTACAATATGGTGGCAGCCTACCTTTCTAGATACACTTCACATCATCTCACTTTTACCCATGCTCTCTATAATCCTATCCAAATAACTTAATTGCTGTGCCCTGAACTGGCATTCCATTCTATGCCTTGGCGTGCATTACCCTATCCTCCTCACCTCTGCCTTTTAGAAATTCCAATTTCCTTCCAGGCTCAGGTCATTGACCACCTTCTATGGGAATCTTGACCTCATCCTCTCAGTTGTTAATGTTCCCTCCTTTCTCAAATTATCATATATAGACTCATTGTCACTAAATTGGATTCTTTCCAAGAAGTATATTAGCTCCTTGAGGTCAGGGACATTTTCCTTTTTTGATTTGTTTTTATATCCTCAATGCCTTCCACTTAGTAGGTACTCAATAACTGCTGGACTGAATGGAATGCTACTAAATGTATAATTAATATTCACAAACAGGCTGAATGTGGGAAAAAAGATTAGTATTCGCATGTAAGAATATTAGTTAATAACTATAGACTGAGACAACTGAAAAGAATTATAGAAATTATTTTAATTTGATTCTTTTTCCTCTCAACAAGATTCACTATCATATTATCATCTATCACTTCTAATAAAGTTGTAAACTATTCTTTAAGGAAGCCACTGTAAGAACATTCTATGATTATTACTAGCATAGTTCATGTTTATTTAAATTTGCAAAACGTTTCACGTCAAGTTCTCTTGTTATCATATGACCAAGAGACCACCAAACTAGCTATAATTCCATCATTTTAGAAATGAATAATTGAAGACCGAGAAAGGAGTGAAGGGACTTGTGCAAGGCTATATAGTTAGTATGAAACAGAGCCAAAATTAAACTTAGATTATGCTTGAAAATTTAGTCCCTTTTATTCTACTGCACAGAACCAAACTACTATTATCCCTAAAGAATAGTAGTGCTGTAGAGTTTGGTGATATGTATAAACAAGTTCCTTCCTGTTGAAAGTCACTGAGTTCCGACTTATTTATTACCCACGAGCTCTGATGGTCCTAGTTCAATTACATCAGTAGAGAGAAATGAATCTTCCCCTTCTGAGGGATTCTGGTTTTTAGAAATAATGCCAAGAAAATGCAAAAAAGAGTAGAACTTCCTTCCTCCCTCCCTTCTTCCCATCCTCTCATTCTCTCATCCTCTCCTCCTTTATTCCTTCCTCCTTCCCCCCTCCCTCCCCCCCCTTCCTTCCTTCCTTCCTTCCTTCCTTCCTTCCTTCCTTCCTTCCTTCCTTCCTTCCTTCCTTTCTTCCTTCCTTCCTTCCTTCCTTCCTTCTCTCCCTCAATATCAAAAAATCACAGACTCCCAGATTTTTACAGTATGAAGTGGCTTCCACACCCATCCAGTCCAATCTAAACATGAAAGGAATCCTCACTACACTACTTGACTAGAAGTTACCTAGGATCCATTTGAAATAAAATTAGAATTAGATGAGCTCTGAGTCCCCATTCAGTGCTAAATTTTTGCTTTCTTAATGTTTTGAGTCCAGACTCTATGTCCTGAATTCTGTTAGGCTGGTGCTGTATTTGCCCCAAATGAACTAAATCTGCTTTCTACTCAGGACCAAGTTTTTCTACCACAAATAATTTAATTGGCTTATAATTTCTTGAATTTCTCATACAATGTCAATAAATCCAGGTGTGGAAGGCACACATCATGCTAGGCTATGCATAAAGACTGGCAGAACATTGGCCAGTAATGTTCTTCAGTAGCTGTGCTTTCCCTTGGATGGCTCTTTGGTCTATGAAATACTAGCAAGTTTTCTGTTACTGAAGTCTTAATGTTACTAAGAATCTGGATGAAACATTTTCAGATCTGTGGGAAGGAAACTGCCTTGTCCAGACCAAGTTATTTGTATAAACAGGAAACCTTTGGAAATCTCAAGGACCCTATGACCAAACTCTCACATTGACCAAATAGAGAAACCACTTGGTATTTACTCCATGTGTCTGCATTTATAAACTTTCTATTAATGCTGTATATTAATTTGATATGTATGCTTTTCCCCTCTCACCTATTAGAATAGAAATTACTTGTAAATAGGAATTCTTTTATTCTTTGTATTCCCAGTGCCTTACACAGTATCTGGCACATAAAAGGTGCTTAATGAATACTCATTGATTGGTGGTTGAAATTATAACTCCACAGATGGAAACCTCATGAGTCCCAACATTTCAAGTAAAGGACAAGTTGTTAGAGGTAGGTGAAAACATTCCTTTTTATATATTTTTTTGCTTTTTAGAGTTTTTTATGGGAATTGATGATGAATTCTGTCAAAACCTTTTTTTGCATTTGTTGATATAATTGTATGAATTTTATACGGTCCATTATATTTATAATTTTTTCTAATTCAAAGTTATTTTATTTTCCCAAATACAAGTAATTATAATTCTCAACACATTTTCCAAAATTATAAGAATCAAGTCATCTCCTTCCCTTTCTTCTTTCCTCCCATTTAGAGATGATAAGCAATTTGATCTGGGCCATACCTGTATTATCATGCAAAACACATTTCTATATTGGCCATTATTGGAAAAGCACACTCGCATAGAACCAAAACCCTCAAATAAATACATTGATGTGAACCATAGAATGCTTTGATCCACATTCATCCAACTCAACAGTTCTTTCTCTGGAGGTGGTTCTCATTCCCTGACATAAGTCTTTTAGGATTACCCCAGATCATTGCATTGCTGACAGTAGCCACATTTTCACATTTGATCCTCATACAATAATGCTATTACTGGGTACCATGTTCTCCCAGTTCTGCATATTTTACTTTGCCTAAGTTCTCGTAGATCTGGGTAGAAAGATTTCTGAGTTGACGTGATTAAAAGCAGAACAATTCCTGATTATTAAGTCTAGCCATGGACTAGGGCAGTGATGGGCAAACTTTTTAAAGAGGGGGCCAAAAGAAAGGAAATGCTCATCTGTCAGTCTTTGTCTAAGGCAACTCTTTCGAAGTTTTATTGTATTGTATCCTACACATTGTATTCGTCGGATTAGGAATAATGTCCTGCAGCAGGATAGAACATTTCAGGGGGCTGAATCTGGCCTGTATCTGGTCTGCGGGCTGTAGTTTGCCCATCACTGGTGTAAGGGGATCTCACAGAGGCCTCAGATCAAATTATCAAGATGGTAAGTGCCTATAGAAGTTAGGTACACTGAATGACCAAAAACTTGGAGATGCAAGGGACATTTTGATATCCTCCTTTAAAAATAAAGTTTTACCTTCTGTCTTAGAATCAGTCAGGAATATTGGTTCTAAGACAGAAGAACAGTAAGGGTTAGGCAATATGGGTCAAGTGACTCGGCTAAGGTCACCCAGCTAGGAAGTGTCAGAACCTAGGTTTGAACCCAGGACCTTCTGTCTCCAGGCTTGGCTCTCAATCCAGTGAACTATCTAGCTGGCCTAGAAATATAGTTTTTGGAAATGTTCTAAAATGAAGTTCAAAGTTAAATGGTTTGCTTAAGGTCATGCAATGAACACTGTAAGTAGAAGATAAAGGATTCTAACTCATACCCTCTGCCATCAAAGCCAGTGCTATTAACATTTTATAGAACTAATGTAGGTATAGCTTGTGGTGGGGTAGCATGAGGTGGGAAAACCTTTCCTGTGAGAAAGTTCCTAATCTAGTCTGCTACTCTTAACTGAGTTCAATGGAAAGTAATGCTCTTGCATTAGCTTTTTGTTTTTCATTAAAAATTTTTCACAAACAACTTCCTACCATTTTCCTTTCAAGCTCAATGAGTTATTTCTCCATAATTTTATATTTTTTTTATTTTTTAAATGGTCCAAACATAATTTTATTTATTTAAAATTTGAATAACAAATTTCCATATGAGTTTTCCAAAGTTAAATAATCCAAAATGTCTCCCTCCCTACTTCTTTCCCCTTTCCTGGAGTTGGCAAACAATTTGATTTGGGTTATACATGTTATCACATGAAGCATGTTTCTATATTATTCAATATAGTAAGTGAATAATCTTAAAACCAAAATCCTGAAACATATACTCAAATAAACAAGTGATAAATCATATGCTTCCATCTGCATTCTTACTCCAACAATTCTTTCTCTGGTGGTGGATAGCATTCTTTTTTATAAGTCCCTCAGAATTGTTTTGGATCATTGTATTGCTTTTAGTAGCAAAGTCTTTCACATTTGATCATTCCACAATATTGCTGACACTGTGTATGATGCTCTCCTGGTTCTGCTTATTTCGCTCTGCATCAGTTCATGTAGGTCTTTCTGGCTCTTTCTGAAATCATCCTGTTCATTAATCCTTACAAGTCAATAGTATTCCACTGCCAGCATATACCACAATTTGTCTAGCCATTCCCCAATTGAAGGGCATATCTTTTCTTTCTAATTCTTTGCTACCACAAAGAGAGCAGCTATAAGCATTTGTACAATAGGTCCTTTCTAATTTATTTATTTATTTGTTTGTTTATTTTGGGAGACAGACCTAGTAGTCGTATGACTAGATCAAAGGGTACATGCTCTTTTATAGCTCTTTGAGTATACTTCCAAATTGCCCTCCAGAATGGTTGGATCAGTTCACAACTCTACCAGCAATGCATTAATGTCCCGATTTTGCTACATTCCCTCTAACATTTATTATTTTTTTTTACTGTCATATTGGCCAATCTGATTGGTTTGAGAGGATACATCAGAGTTGTTTTAATTTGCATTTCTCTCATCAAAAAATGATTTAGAACATTTGTTCATATGATTATTGATAGCTTTAATTTCTTCATCTGAAAATGCCTATTCACATCCTTGGAGCATTTTTCAATTGTGGCATTATTTGAATTCTTATAAATTTGACTTAGTTCTTAATATATTTGAGAAATCAGACCTTTATCAGAAAAAAAATTGTAATAAAAAGATTTCCCCCCATTTGTTGCTTCCCTTCTAATCTTGATTGCATTGATTTTGTTTGTGCAAAACCTTTTTTAATTTAATATAATCAAAATTATTAATTCAACATCTTGCAATATTCTCTATCTCTTATTTGATAAAAAAAAAAAAAAAAAAAAAAAAAAACTTCCCTTCTCCAAAGATCTGCCAGGCAAACTATTCTATGTTCCCCTAATTTATTTCTTTTTTTTAAACCCTTATCTTCTGTCTTGGAGTCAATACTGTTTATTGGCTCCATGGCAGAAGAATGGTAAGGGTAGGTAATGGAGGTCAAGTGACTTGCCCAGGGTCACACAGCGGGGATGTGTCTGAGGCCAGATTTGAAACTAGGTCTAGGCCTGGCTCTCAATCCACTGAACTATCTAGCTGCCGCCCCCCCCCCCCATTTACTTATAATATCACTCTTTATTTTTAAACCCATACACCCATTTTGACCTTGTCTTGATATAGGATGTGAGCTATTGATCTAAACCTAAATTTTGCTATACTGTTTCCAGTTTTTCTTTCAGATTTTGTCAAATAGTGGATTCTTATTCTAAAAGCTGGGATCTTTGGGATTATCAAACATTAGATTTCTGAAATTATTTACCCCTAATCTAGTCCATTGATCCACCCTTCTATTTCTTATTCAGTACCAGATTGCTTTGATGATTACTGCTTTATAGTATACTTTAAGATCTGATACTACTAGGCCACCATTCTTCACTTTTTTTTTCATTAGTTCCCTTGATATTCCTGATCTTGATCTTTTGTTTTTCCAGATGAATTTTGTTATTATTTTTTCGAGTGCTATAAAATAATTTTTGGTAGTTTGACTGGTGTGATGCTGAATAAGTAAATTAATTTATGTATAATTGTCATTTTTATTACATTAGCTCATCCTACCCAAGAGCAATTAATGTTTTTCAAATTGTTTAGATCTGATTTCATTTGTGTGGAAAGTGTTTTGTAATTGTCTCCATAATTTTAGTATAGCTCTATTTCCAGCATACCCTCTAAGAGAGAAACAATCTTCTTTATTTCATGATATCCATTGCATTGTGAGGTACCCAGCATATTTATCTGTTTCTTTCTGAGTCTTGTATAGCTTCAGAATTCACTGTGGAAATCACAAGTGACCTATAAGTGAAAGCTCACTATTTGGATGGAGGCCATTCAGACCATGGTGGTTTTTTCATAAGCAATGACACATCTGGGAGATTGTTTTTCTGGATATGAAGAAATGAATATAGCAAAGAAAAATGCCCTAGAGTTATAGAGAAGGTGAGGAATAGGAATATTGGCTGGTTCCTAGGAAGACCAGGGACTAAGGAACACAATGCTCCTTGAAAATAGAAAGTGTTTTATATTTATACGTATTAGAATTAAAATTTTATTCACTGGAGAAGACTGGGCAGGGTATGATGGCTGTCTCTATATATACAAAGGGCTATCATATGAAAAAGATATGAGACTTGTTCTATTAGGCTTCAGAGGACTGAACCAGGAGCAGTGGTAGAAGGTACAAAAAAAACAAATTTAGGTCCAATGTAAGAAAAAAAACCATAATGGTTGGTGCTCTTTCTGGCTCACGATTTACTGGGTTCATTCTTTATTCTTTTTTAACTCTTATCTTCCATCTTGGAATCAATACTAAATATTTGTTCCAAGGCAGAAGAGAGGTAAGAGCTAGGCAGTTGGGGTTAAGTGACATGCCCAGGTTCAGGCACACAGCTAGGAATACTGGATTCACTCTTACTGGAACTCTTTAAGGAAAGTTAACATGATTGACTATCAGGAGTATTATAGTGCATTTTTTTGTTTGTTAATTTGCAGGTGAAACTGGATGACATCTGACGTCTCAAAGGTATTCTGTGTGATTCATTGAAATTTGAAAAGACAATTCCAGTTTTCTCAAAGAAAGTTCTCAATAAGATAAAAAAAAGAAGCAAGATCAGTGAAAAAAAAATCTTCCCACACTCCAAAGATGCTACTCTAAAACTCAAATAGTGACAGCAAATTAAATCAGAGAATAGCTCTTTAAATAACATACAGCCTCTTCAGCTCTGAACAGGAGATAGAATCTTAGTCACTTAGCGCTGAAGTAACCTCTAGTGTCCTCCAGTCTAACTTATACCTAAGTAGGAAAGTCCTTACCGTTTGTTTGACAAGTGGTCATCCAGCTTCCATTTGGAGACCGACTGCAAGTTGTGAGGAATGCCTTACCTCCTGAGGTAGCCTCTCATGCTTTGGATTGGCAGTTTCTGGAGAAGTTTTTTGGTTTTTTTGTTTTGTTTTTTGTTTTATCAGTATCTTTATATCTTTTAACCATTGCTCTTAATTTTGCTTTTGGACTAATCCAAATAAATGTAATACTTTGACATGAAAATTCAGCAGAGCTTTAAAGACAGCTATTATCACTCCCCTCCCATGACTTTTCTATGCTAAACCCCCTTAAGGTTCTTAGCATAATTTCCAGTCCTTTCATCAACATGGTCACTCTGCTTTGAAAACAGTACAGTATTGCATTGTTCATCAAATGTGGTGCCCAGAGCTCAACACAAAGATATAATAGTAAGATTTTATTATTAGTAAGATATGTATGACCTGACTAGAACAAAATCTAACAGGACAACACTTCCCTTGTTCTTCACAAAGTCCTCTTATTTATTTAACTATATTTTCTAAAAATCCTTACCTTTTATCTTAGAATCAATTTTGTGTGTTAGTTTCAAGGCAGAAGAGTAATAAAGGCTCAAACAGTAAGAAAAAAAATCTTTCCACACTCTAAAGATGCTACTCTAAAAGTCAAATAGTGATAGCAAATTAAATCAGAGAATAGTTCCCTAAATAACATATAGCCTCTTCAGTTCTGAACAGGGGATAGAATCAGACACTTAGCACTGAAGTGACCTCTAGTGTCCTCCAGTTTAACTCATATCTGAGCAGAAAAGTCCTTTACAATATATTTGACAAGAGATCATCCAGCTTCCATTTGGAGCCAGCAAATTATGAGGAATACCTAACCTATAAAGGTAGTATGTTATGCTTTGTAATGACAATTTCTGGGGAAGTTTTGATTTTGTTATTTTGTTGTTGGGTTTCTTTGCTGAGTATCTCTGTCTCTTAGAACCATTGACCCAAATCATTTTTCTGTTGGATCGGTCCAAATGAGTTTAATTCTTCTACATGAAAACCTGCCAAAGTCTTAAAGACAGCTCTGAGCACTCCCATCCCAAGACTTCTCTTCTTTATGGTACATATGCTCAGGTTCTTTCATTAACATGGTTACTCTGCTTTTAAAACAGTACCATATTTCATTGTTCTTAAAATGTGGTACCCATAACTCAAACAACACTGCAGATATGGCCTGACCAGGACCAAGTCTAGTAGGACCATCACCTCCCTCACTCTTCACATAATACCTCTCTTAATGTACCTTAAGATCACATACTTTGGCAGCCACAACAGTCAATTAATTCATTTTGAGTTTTTCATTTTCTAAAACTTCATTTTTTTCTACACAAATTCTTATCTGACCACTCTTGCCTTATTCTATACTCATGAAGTTGATTTTTTAGATCCATGTAGAACTTTACATTTGATCCTGACAAAACGCTCTGAAGACAAAGTGAATAACCAAAGAGAGAAAAAGGAGGAAATTGTAAGGGAAAGATGGGAGAAGTTTGCAATTTCTCTCTCATTAAATTAGTTCCCAAGTCAGTATCAGAAATGAGCATGTTGGTAAGGTATAGAACAAAATGATAACTCTACTGGCATGAGAGTAATTTGCCCAAAGGGAAAAACGCTCACCTGGGATTAAAGATAACACGGTGGTATAAACTATTTTTGTTTATGAAATGTTCCATTATGTATTGAAATCCCCAAATAGTTCTGAAATACAGAGGACCACCCTGAAGAACTGAGTATGCCTCAGACACAAGGGCAGACTAGACAGCATTTCTGATTGAAGGCTGCTGAAGATAAAAGTCAAGCTTTGTCACAACATGTTAAAACAGAGAGAGAACTTGAAATGAGGGCCCTACTGTGGTAAGACAGGGACAGTCAGACCCACACCAGAGCATATAATTCAAAACCAGCTAAATCATGGACTGTCCTAGAATACTATAGAGGACCTGGCTGTGACTCCCCCAGATAGACTTCAGCCAAGCTCATGGGAGTAATTAAGATCATTATTGGTATTTTATGTGGTGGGTAGTTGGTGTCTGTCCCAGGTTCTTTTGATATACAGCCTGCCTTTTGAAAAATGAGTATGAGAAGACCGATCCAATTCTATTTTGTGCCAATCTAAGGAGGTTCTAATGGTGCATTGAGCTTCTTATCAAGAGGCCAAGTTGCCTTGCTTTTGATTCTAGATAAAGAACCAGTGCCTACATAATGAACTAGAAACTTAAATCCATGTTAGAATCAACAACTGATTTAGGTCAGTTCTATTAGAACCTAGGAATGGATGGGGAGGCGGTGAGGTGAGGGGCTGGAATTGTATGAAAAAAGTTTATGAATAGATTGATTATAGACTAGTAATAAAATTATGCTTTATGAAGGTAGTAAATAGTAAACTGTCCTCAGTTAAGATCTGGGTCCATACCTCTCCTTTGATTCACGCTGGCTGGGCAGCACTGGTTACTCCAGTTAATCTCTGCATGCCCAAGACCACTCTCTAAGACTCTAAATAACAAAGAAATTGCCACAGTCATTGGTAGAGAGAGTTCCCTACCACTGGGATCACAGATCCAGTCCTTATCCCTCTGTGAGGATAGAGGGCAAAAGACCGCATTTAGTATGTCTCTGTGCACAGACTAACAACACAAAAGAATGGTAATTAGTGATCCATGACAACTACAGCAGAGTTCCTTACTTTGGGGGTAGCATGGAACCCTTGGGCAGCTTTTGAAGCCTCAGGACCCCTGCAAAGAAGAATGTTTTTAAATTCAATACAAGATCACAAAGAAAACTATATTGAAATATAATTATCAAAATATTTTTTTAAAAGTCCATGATCTCTAGGATCTCTCTGCTACAAGAAAGTCTCTACTTAGTACCACAGGAATATGTTCTTTTGTTTAATAGTTTTATCAGTGATCTGGATGGAGGCAAATTTGGTAACTTTGCACAGTGGTGGCTAGAATGATGATGGGAGCTGACATGTATCCATCACATTATACTTCCCAAAGCACTTTATACCTCTAACTACATAAGGGGCTAACAACATAAATATTCCCAATTTACAGATGAAGGAAACAAGGCATAGAGAGGTAATAATAGTAGCAGTAATAATAGTAGTTTCAGGAGCAGCAGTCTGCTATGAGCTACTTTAGCACTTCACAAATATTATTTTATTTGATTCTCACCACAGTCCCAAGAGACTTACTTAGTACAATGGATAGAGTGCTGGGTCTAGAGTCAGGAAGAGTTGAGTTCAAATCCAGCCTCAGACAATTCCTAAGTGTGTGACTCTAGGCAAGTCATTTAACCCTGGACTAGTCACTTGGCCCTGTTTACCTCAGTTTTCTCATCAGTTTTATTATCTATAAAAATTGGAGGAGGAGTAGCTCCCTGATAAGGGTATTATGAGACTTAGATGAGATAATGTATATCAAATACTACTTAAAAGTCCTGACCAGCTTATTCAGTGACTACTATTATATGAGATGGCAAAAGCAGATTCCCTAAATATCCCCAAAGTCTAGAAGGGTGAGCTGCCTCTAATGTGATAAAGTTTAATAGAGAAGCATATAAACTACTATGTTAACATTTTAAAATTCATCTAGAAAAGCACATGAAGGGAAAAGCAGTAATGTTTTTGAAGGATTGTAAACTGAACACCAGGACCTGGTGGGCCAAAACAAACAAACAAACCAACCACTGCAGTCTTTGTCTGCATTGATAGAAATAGGGTCCAGAACAAGTGAATTGGAAGTCTACCTGAGATCTGCCTTGGCCAGACCATATTTGGAAAATGGTTTTCAGTTCTTGGTATCACATTTTAGAAAAAGCTTTGACAAACTGGAGTGTAGGGTATAGGACGAGGGAACCAGAAGAGCAAAGGTTCTCAAGTTCTTTCCATATGAGGGTCATTTTCAGGAAGTAGAATTGTTATTCTAGACAAAAAGGTTATCATGGTAGCCTTCAAGGCTTTGAAGGAACTGTCTTGTGGAAGTCCATTAGATTTTTCTCTTTGGCCAAGAGGGCAGAACTAGGGGCAAGTCAAGACATGAAGCATTTACTAAGTATTTTGTATAGACCAGGTTTTGAATGAAGAGTGCTTGGGATAGAAGAAAGGTTGAAACAAGAGGAGCAGTGTGAAGAAGCTATTGAAGGTTTCTTGGGTTCCATATAAGAGAAAGTCTCCTACAGTTAGAGCTGGTCAAGAGTTGGATGGATTACCTCTGGAAGTAGGGAGTTCCAACTTAATTAAGGTCCTTAAGTGAAGGCTGGGGGGCTACTCTGGAAGTCTCTAGGTGGTATGGTGGATTGGACACTAGACTTAAAGTCAAGAAAAATCATTTTCAATTTCCCCCTTCCCCAACCTCAGACACTTGATATACATGTAGCCCCGGGCAATTAACTTAATCTTTCTCTTTGTCTCTCTCTGTCTCTGTCTCTGTCTGTCTGTCTGTCTCTCCCTGTCTATATGTCCCTCTGCCTCTCCTTCTCTCTCTCTCTCTCTCTCTCTCTCTCTCTCTCTCTCTCTCTCTCTCTCTNGGGCAATTAACTTAATCTTTCTCTTTGTCTCTCTCTGTCTCTGTCTCTGTCTGTCTGTCTGTCTCTCCCTGTCTATATGTCCCTCTGCCTCTCCTTCTCTCTCTCTCTCTCTCTCTCTCTCTCTCTCTCTCTCTCTCTCTCTCTCTCTCTCTCTCCTTCTCTCCCTCTCCCTCTCTCTCTCTGCCTCTCCCCCCACCCCAACTGAGTTTCCTTATCTGTAAACGGGGGATAATTATTGTGAAAATCACGTGGGAAAACAGAGATAAAGCATTTTGAAACCCTTTGAGTGTTTATACCCATGCATGCTATTATTATTACTTGTGAGGGATGTTGAAATCAATAAGCAAGCATAGAATAAGTGCCTTCTCCAGTTCAAGAGTTTGGGGTGTTTGCTATTCAGACCAAAGGAGGATTTGATGATCTCTGAGGAACCACTGAAATTCTAGGAACCGGTTTTCTGATGGAGTCAGAGAACATAGCTGTCTCCTGCCCCTACTTTAGTGAAGGGACGATGAAGGGATGGATTTCAGAAAAAGGATTTGATCTTGTATCTGTGTGATTAAAAAAAAATCAAGCTCCCCTCTCAGTCGCAGGCTCCCATGTCTTTTGTCCACTGCACGTTATTTCTGAATCTTAGTGTCTCTTCCTATCTCTGATCTTGTAAGTTTCCATTTACATAACACTGCCCCGGAACAGGAGAAACTGCTCCATCTGCTGGTCTATCGGCCAAAATGCACAGGGAATGCGAGCCGGCATCCTGCCTGCTCCCATCAGTGCAACATCTTAAATCAGCCCCAGAAACACTAGCTGTTTTTGCAAGCATAATGGCTTGTCGATGCCTGCCTGGGGCTGCATCTTTATGTCTGGGGGAGCCTGGCCAAAGTGCCGGTCTCTGATGAGTGCCGGGGATGAATCCCAATTACACCGATGATTAGAGTTGAATCTGGCCCCAAGAGCTCCCTGAAGACCACACCTGTTTTCTAACTCCCCCCCCCCCCCCCCCCAACACTTAGAGCCTGAAATGACACATGGCTGCCTCTCCTCCGGCAAGTCCTCCCTCCTGGGGTCCTCTGGGGCTCCAGTCTTGTTGACTGATAAATCTCCTCAGTTGCTTCCCAGCCTACAGCAGGCACCTAGTCTTCCAAAACCAAACACTCAGAAACTCTTCCCATGGATGCAGTTTGCTTTTGCCTTCGCCCCAGATCTTCTGCCTAGAGTCACCCAAGAGTAGGTATTGGTGTCAGGGCCAGGATTTGATCACAGAAGGCAAGGCACGTCTACAAAAGGGCCTTGTCATACTGGTCAGGGTGATTAATTTCTTCATTTAGATGTTCATAAGCCTTCTCCTATTGTGGTCAGATCAGAGACCTCCAGAGGCCAAAGGTCTGATCAGCAAAGCTGTGTGGATGGCCACAGAGGAGAAGGGAAACTAGGAAGCCAGGATAGCTACCATACAGCTGGCACATACTTTCAGGTCGTCTCTCTGAATTAATAGGCCTTAATTTTTTTAAAAATCGATAAATTATTTATTTTTTCAGTTGTGTAGAAACAATTTTTGACAATTATTTTCTGACATTTTAAGATTCAGATTATACCACTGCTTCCATGTAATGCATATTTCTATATTGCTCATGTCATGATAGAAGACATATCACACATAGTATTACAGAGTTTATAAAAATTCTTAAACTTTTTTGTTTTGTGGACCCCTTGAGTACTTTGGGCCTCTTTTCATAAAAATGCTCATAAATTAATGAAATAAAATATAAAGGAAAGCAATTGTACTGAAATGTAGTTATCTATATCAACCTATCCATCCATCCATCCATCCATCCATTCATCTACCTATCCATCTATCTATCTATCTATCTATCTATCTATCTATCTATCTATCTATCTATCTATCTATCTATCCATCCATCCATCCATCTATCTATCCATCCATCCATCTATCTATCTATCTATCTATCTATCTATCTATCTATCTATCTATCTATCTATCCATCTATCTATCTATCCATCCATCCATCTATCTACCTATCCATCTCTCTATCTATCTATCTATCCATCCATCCATCAATCTAGCTATTCATCTATCTATCTATCCATCCATCCATCTATCTATCTATCTATCTATCTATCTGTCTGTCTGTCTGTCTGTCTGTCTGTCTGTCCGTCCGTCCGTCCGTCCGTCCGTCCATCCATCCATCCATCCATCCATCTATCTATCTATCTATCTATCTATCTATCTATCTATCTATCTATCTAATCTATCTATCCATCAATCCATTCATCTATCTATCATCTATCTCTCTATCTCTCTGTCTATCTGTGTGTCTGTCTGTTTATTTAAAATATAAAGTTCCCAACACCAAATTAATAACTCCCAACGTAATATCATGGAGTTAGAGATGGAAATGATTGTAAAGGTCATCAAGCCCTATCACCCTTATCATTCATATGAGGCCCAGTGTGTTTAAATGTTTGACCCAGAGTCCCACAGCCAATAAATTGAAGACAGGTTTATATTAATTCAACTAAGTCCTTTCACTCTCTCATTCAGCCCCCTGTAGGAATGAACGTACTCTAGACATGGCAGGTGGCTTGTGAAAGGCTTAAAGAAGTGGGAGATAAAATGTCAGGTGTGGGCAATATGTCTTTAAAGTCTAGTAGGCTTGTTCCAGCACCTGTGCCTAGTCCTGGATGAACTCTGAATAAGAACTTGAAGAAAAGGTGTGATAATGTTAGTTACTGTGAAAAATTCCAATAGTTAACATTTACTCTATACTTTAAGTTTTACAAAACTTTATATGTATTTTTTTCATTATATCTTTCCAGCACACTCGGTGAAGTTGTTTCTTATTTTAATCATCACTTTATTTTTTTTTCTTTAGAAAGAAGCATTTAATTTTTTCCAGTATTTCCCCCAATTACATGTAAAATAGTTTTTAACTTTAGTTTTTAAAATTTTGATTTCCAAATCCTTTCCTTCCCTTTCTCTCTCCTCTCATCCCCAAGATGGTAAGCAATTGGACATAGGTTATACAAGCGATGTAATGCAAAACTTATGTCAACATTTTTAAATGAAGGCACTATAATTCAGAAAGGTGATATGGAATGACCATGATCATTTAAAGAATCATCAGATCACAGACATAGAGGCAGAAGGAACCTCAAGAAATATCTATTCCAATGCCCTCGTTGTATGGAGAAGAAACTGAGGTCCAGACATGGTGACTGAGAAGAAGGATTCAAACACAGTTCCCAAATCCAGTACTGCTAAATCATTGATTTAAAGCTTAAGGGAAACCTTGAGGGAAGGAATGTTGGTTTGTGTCTTTTAGATTGATTTGGGTAAGAAGTACTTGGGAATCATAAGAAAATAAAGAAGAGGGGAAAGGTTCTGTTCACATTTTAAAAATTAGTATTTCGTTGATGGTTTCAGAATCTTGATCAATGTAGTAACCCATCATGACTTCTGAAGACTGATGAACTTGTCAGAAGGGTGAGGGCCTAGGAGTACAGAATTCAGTATACATTTTCAGACATGGCCAGCATGTTGTTTTGGTTTACTCTTGTAATATATAAAATTATGAGGCTATTTGTGGCTAAATAACTTTATTAAATCAAAATTAGTAGTAGTAGTAGTAGTAGTAGTAGTAGTAGTAGTAGTAGTAGTAGTAGTAGTAGTAGTAGTAGTAGTAAAGAGAGGGAAAAGTAGGAGAGAGGTAGAGAGGTATTTAACCTTTCTAATCTATTGGTGCCATTTATGGGCTCTAGCTACAATCCAGCAAGGGTCCACTCTGTTACTCCACATGCATGCCAAAGACCCCTGACTTCTTCCATGTCTCAGTTTATAAGCTGTTTCTCCACCCACTAACTCTCACATGCCACATCTCAGGAACCGATCATAGTTTCTTAATTTGCCTGGGCCACCCAGGAGGGACAGTACCTGTGGAATCAGTTTCCTGTTTTTAGTTCATTGATTCTTTAACTTCCTCTATCTGAGGCTCATCTATGCCTGAATTTACTCAGTGGCATTTGGCCTCCAGGTCACTGAGAGATGACGTTAAAAAATGTGACACTGGAGAGAGAGTAAATCACTTCTGACACTCTACTATATTTTTTGTTCTATGGGGTGGCTTAATTTTCAGGGAGGAGAGAGTTAGCAGTTTTGTCTCTGGAAAGGAATGGAAAGAAGAGGGAGAAAAGAGAGACTGAGATGGAGATAGAAACACAAAGAAATATATAGAAAACTTATAAACAGATAGAGATTATATCTATTTAAAAATACTCTCCCAGTAGATGCAATAGATGTTTGGTCATTTCTGGATAACACATACTATGACATATGCTTTGAATCTACCCTTTGAATGAAGCAAAATAAGTGGATCAAAACATTTACTATAATTTTATTTTTGTACATACTTCACCCAGTTCCATATTGCTCCAATTAAGGGATCATTCTATGAAACCCTATGAAGCCTATTTTCTTTTACCTGCACATTCATCTCTTCTGATTCTTAGGACTGAATACATAGAAAACAATATAGAGAAGATTTCCCCACCTCATTTAGAAATGATTCACCTTCCACACCAGTTACTTCATAGTCCACACATGATTACATGGTACTGTGGAAAGAGCATTGAATTTGGAGTCAGAGAATCTTACAAATAGCACTTCTCTTCTTCCATTTGTACAACCTTGGGCAAGTCATTTAAACTCTCTGAGCCTCCATTTCCTCATCTTAAAATGAATAAATGGGACCAGATGTTTTCTAAGGTATGGATAGCTCTAATCCCATTGTGGTGAACCTATGGCATGCATGCCAGAGGGCTCATGTAGAGTCCTCTCTGTGGGCACGCATATCATCACCTCAGCACAGAGTTTGCCAGAGTTCATTTCTAGAATGCCAAAAGGATGGGGGGACAGGCTGTTCCCCTCCCCTTTGCCTAAGGACATTTCTCACATTACCCACTCCTCTAAAAGGTTTGCCATCACTGCTCTATTCTATGATGTATGTAAGTAGATGCAAAATTTCACACTCACTGTATTCCAGTCTCTTGCCAGGAAAAGATCATGTTATCTTAACATATATATGCAATCACAAACACGATTCCTGAAGGGATATAAGAAATCCTAACAAGCACTAGTAATGAACTCAGAATAAAGTACATGAAAAAGTTTGTCTAGGTGAGGCTGGGCTAGAGAAAAAAGACCTTCTCTCTAGCTTGGTGCTAACTCCTAGTCTCAGTCCCTTGAAGTACACTGTGAGAAGTTGTGAATGAGTCACAGAATCACAAGCAACAAGCCCACCAGGCAAAGACTACATTTCCAGGACAGAAGCAGCTTCCAAAAGCAGTCATTAAAACTTCAACAGCCTGAAAGGGGGAAAAACATTCTGAGCTGAGACAGAATTTCAAATGGTGATATTCCAACCAGGTCCAACTGTGACAATTGTAGCAGGCTGCCTATCACAGCCGGATTTCTCCTGAGATCAAGATGTCTCTATGAACTCATTGTTAACAGGGCTCAGGTTTGCAGGCATTTTCCCCATGGCATTAATGGTTTAGAGAAATAATAATAAAACCCACTTCTAGGAGACTTCGAAGTCTACAGAGCCCTCTCCTCGCATTAATGTGAATTATGAGTCCTATTTTATAAGTGAGGAATCTGGTACAAGGCAATGAGAAGTCAACACTCATTTATAAAGCATCTACTGTGTACCAGACTCCATGCTAAGTGTTGAGAATACAAACAGAAACTAAAGTTACAATCTAATGAATGACGTAAAGGGACTTCTCCAGGGCCACTTAACTGATAAGTAGCAGCAATAGAATTTAAAGCTTGCCTCTTTCTGAACCCTAAATCCAAAACTCTTCCTCCATTTTCCTGTGGAGCCTCATACCCCCAAAGTAATGAAGATTAGGGAAATTGGCAAATAGTTTTCCTTGGGATAATCAATGACTAAGTTGAGTCAAGAACCATTTATTAAGTTCTTCCTAATGTGTAGTTGCTGGGAGTTTGAACAGAAGCAGAAAGATAGTCCTTTGTTTCAAGGATCTCATATTCTAATGAAGAAAGATATCAGAAAGGTAGCTAAAAGCAGGAACAGGGAAAGTTACTGAGAATAACTTATTGTTTAATAGTATTGAGCACCTACTATGTGCCAGCTTTTCTACTGGATGATGGGGATACAAAGACAAAGAAGGAGACAATGTTCTCAAGGAGTTTACATTCTATGAGGAGAAGCAACATTCACATATTTCAATTCAATTAAATAAAGATTTATTAAGCATCTACTCCGAGCCAGACACTGTCCTTGGTGCTGGGATTAAAAAAAAAAAGAGAAAGAGAAGACGGCCTTTGTTGTAAAGGAGCTTACAATCTAATTAGGGAGACACCATGCAAACAAATCTATACAAATCAGACCATGTACAGGATAAATGGGGAACCATAAACAAAAGGAAGGCACTGAAATGAAGAATGGTTAGAGAAGGCTTCCTGTAAGAGGTGGGATTTTTGTATTTATAAATAATTACCAAATCTATACAAAGTAAATGCAAAGTATTTATATTTGGGGAAATCAAGAAAGTTTTGCCTGTTGGAGGATCAAAATTTTGAGGTTCAGATTTTAGGCACATTCTAACTAACTCAGGAAAATTAAAGGAAATTCAGTTAGGCTGAGCACATCTCTGCCTGAATGTGTGTGAAATAGCTCTCAGAAAGTGTTTGTTTCTGTTCCTTTGGCAAAAGTTTGGGACAGAGTACTCAGGCTTATAATTCTAAATCAACTTTTTCCTACTCAAACATATTATCAGACTCAATAATATAGAATTCCCTATTTTCTTAAAACCAGTTCTTTTGGTCTGGACTATCAGTGTGAGGAACTCCCACTATGGAAAATATCTCCACCAAATGCATATGAATGACTTTTCCATTGCTTGGGACACTGCAAGGTTAAATGACTTGCCCATGATCATGTGACTAATGTGTATCAAAGGCAGAACTGGAACCCTGGTCTTTGTGTGCAGTGGAAACAGTACTGGAGGGGGCAGCTGGGTAGCTCAGTGGATTGAGAGCAAGGCCTAGAGACAGGAGGTCCTAGGTTCAAATCTGACCTCAGCCATTTCCCAGCTGTGTGATGCTGGGCAAGTCACTTAACCCCCATTGCCTACCCTTACCACTCTTCTGCCTTGGAGCCAATACACAGTATTGACTCCAAGACAGAAGGTAAGGGTTTAAAAACAAAGTACTGGATTAGAGTCATAGATTTTAGGTCCAAATCTCTCCTATCTGATGTATTTAGATGTATGATATTGGACCATTCCACTTGGTCATCCATTTTCTTATCAATTTTTTTAAAAAGGGACTCAATAAGATCGTTTCTAGCTCTGAATCTATTATTCTTTGATCCTATGCTTACCATACTCGTCCTGCCCCCACCCCTAAGGATGTTCTTCAGATATGATCACTACACCAGTGCACACATGCATATGTATGCATGCACATGGGAGCACATATACATATACACACATAAACACAATTGTTTCACTGAGCATATCTTTGGTTCCTTTTAACCTAAAGAAGGATGCTTAAGTGAGTTCAATGATCTTCATTTTTAACTGGGAATAATAATGCCCACCTTCCAGTGTTTTTGTGAGGATCAAATGAAATGATATCTATAAAGCACTATGGAAATCTTATAACACAATATAAATGCTACTTATCATCACCATCAACATTATCACCATTATTATCATTATTGTTCACCCAACATCAGGTCAAGTGACTTTAACAAGTCAATCAAAAAATCAACTGGTCAAAAAACTTTAAAAATTATTTCATATATATATAATATATAAAACATTATATAACATGTAACATGATAATATATTACTTATGATTTGTTAAAATGCTATAAATTATAATAAACATGCTTATCCAAGAGAAATAATTTCTCAAATCAGCTATATCCATGAACCTATGTCTCATTCTTCCCCCCACTCCCTACCCCCTACATTATATTAATTATATCTTATTGCTTAATCTTACTATTCACCACAGGCCTAGCTTATGAGTGAATTCAAAAAGGATTAGAATGAACAGAGTTAGGTATTTAATCTAATTAAGATAATTGATTAATTATTTCATATATAAAACATTATATAATATGTAACATGATAATATAATACTTATGATTTGTTAAAATGCTATAAATTATAATAAACATGCTTATCCAAGAGAAATAAATTCTCAAATTAGCTATATCCATGAACCTTTGTCTCATTCTTCCCCCCACCCCAGTCTTTTCCCATCCCCAAGAAGGCAGGTAATAATGATTATACATTTATTATCATATAATACATATTTCCACATTTTTCATGTTGTGAAACAAGACATATATTACTTACACCAAAGAAAAATTCATGGAGGAAATAAAGTGAACAATGTTTCAAAAATAAAGTGAAGTATGTTTCAAATTTGAATTCAGATTCCATCTATTCCTTCTATGATGATGGATAGTTTTTTCATCATGAGCGCATCCTTGTCTTGTTGATAATTGTCAAGTCATTCACAGTTGATAATCATATATTATTGTTGTTGCTATGTTTTACTTCTCCTCATTTCACTTTGTGTCATTTCATATGCCTTTCCATGTTTTTTGTAATCATCTTCTTTATCATTCCTTATGGCACAATAATATTCCATTATATGCCTATACCACAACTTGTTCATCCATTCCCTAGTTGATGGACATTCCTTCAGTCTCCATTTCTTTGCCACCACAAAAGAGTTGCTATATATAGTTTAGAACATAGAGCTTCTTTTCCTTTTTCCATGATAACCATAGGAAATGAGCCTTTATTTTTAAGTAAAATGTTATTGTTATCTTTTGACTTTTACATTAACAGAATTTCTCTCTAAATCCTCCCCTTTCCCAGATAGTCATCTAAAAAAATTACTATTTTAAGTACTAAAAAAGGAAAAGAAGAGACCAAAAAAAGTCCTGGAAAACCAATAATATTAACAAAATCTGAAAAAGGTATAAAATGTTCCTTATCCATTAACCTCTTCTCTGCAGAGGAGATCGCTTTTTTGAAGCCATGTTTCAACATGCATTTATTTGATGTTGCCTACATGCCAGGGAGTGTGCTAAATATCAGGGATCCAGATGCAGGGGTAAAGAAGAGTTCCTGCCTTCAAGGACTTTATATTTTAACAGGGGATATAATATGCAAATTACTATGTATATATTCTATGGGCAAATTGAAGTTAATTCTGGAGGGAAGGCTCTGGCAGTGAGGGGAGGGCTCTTTTGGAGGAGGAGAAATTTAACTTCCAACCAACCCAGCAGTTTCCTAGAAGCAGCCCATTTACCCCCCAAAAGGCTCTGTTTGATCTGTTCCAATTCTGCCATGGGTACCCTTTCACCTTTTCCAAGGAAGTCATTATCTTTGTGTACCTGATGTAGAGAAACCATACCACTGCAGGAATAAAGAGGTTGAATGTTATTTTAATTGAATTTGTTTTCAATTTATTTCTGGCTGTCTAGGGAAAAGCCTTTTACACTCACATCATTTGATTCTTTCTTGCTTTCCCGTCCATTATCCTCATAATGAGCTTTTAACGCATTAAGGCAGCCCTGTTTGTTGAACAGCGATTCACATTTGTCAAATCAATAAACAGTAAGAGCATAAAAATGGGAGTAAGTAAGAAATCAAATCAGAACCCAAAAGAGAGAGAGAGAGAGAGAGAGAGAGAGAGAGAGAGAGAGAGAGAGAGAGAGAGAGAGATGTTTTCCTGCATTCAGAGAAACTTTTATCATGAGCCCTAAAACCGTGGCCTGGGACTGGAAATTAGAGTCATGATTTTAGACCATGCTAAGCCCAGAACTTTGTGGAAATGTGATAAGAGTATTCCCCCAACTTTCTTTTTTATATGTTCTCTTCATTCATTGCCTTTCAAAAGAAATGGTTTCCAAAGAAAATATTATTGGACTTTTCTTCAGTCAAAGGAAATCTAACAAGCTAAACTCTATCAGTCTACAGGTCTGCTCACAAGCCTACTTGCATCTTGAACAACTCAAGCAAAAGATGGGGGAACATTTGAACTTCACCTAAGGCAAATACATCCAGCTATCAAGTTTACCCTTCAGTGAATGGGTTTTTTACCTACTAAGCACAAACAAGGCAGCAGAGAGTGGCACACTCTTTCCAGGAGCAATGAAGAGGAAGTTTTAATTTTCGATTCAAAATCAACTGAGAATTTCACAAGATTTTGCTACCATGAGATATCCAGATGAGCAGCTTAAAACAAAAAAAATCTCTACTACCCCTTCAAGACTCATTTTAGGGGAATCAGTCATCTAAAATAGGCATTGTGCCACTATCTGGCTCTTTCTCTAGGGTCAGAAAAGCTGAATTCAAATATAGTCTTTGATATTTAACTTATGTAATCTTGGACAAGATATTTAAACTCTCTGTGCTTCGCTTTCCTCATATGTAAAATAAAGGATGGATGTAAAATACTAAAAGATATGTAAAAAGACCACATAATCTTTGAAGTCCTTTCAACACTCAGTTATCAAAGAGTATACCAAGCAACAGTTTATTCAGTATGAAGTGTTAATGGAGAAAAAAATAAGATATGCATCCAGGTGCATAAAACAAAAACCTGTTCAATTCAGTTAAGAAAGCATGATGATGATGGAGTGTGTAGAAAAGTGGACAGGCAATCTATGACTCCATAATGAATTCAATAATTTCCTAAATGTTTGTTATGTGCCAGACACTGTTAGATGCTAGCAAAACTGGGTCAAAAATGGCATAGTCCTTGCCTTTAGAGAGCTTGTAGTCTACCTTCCCAACTTTGATCCTGAGAATTTTCTCTGTCATAACAAGTGTTCTAGTGTTCTCACTCATATAGAGATATTTAAAAATTAAGGAAAAAGAATTAAGCCTTCATTTAAGGAAAGAAAAGACTGATGTCATTTCCTCCTTTCTTTCATTTCTTTTGAGATCAACTCAATAAAAATCAATGTTTTGTTAAGGACCCAACAGCATTCTTTACACCTGTAGAGCTGGCCTCATCCTTTGAATGGGATCTATGATGGGGTCTTCCTGGAAGAAAGTACATGAGGTCATAGTTGTTACCAATTCATGGCATTGTTGGTATATTCACATGTAATTTGTTCATTATCCTGTTTCTGTCTTTTGGTAAGTGGAGAGAAATTATGTTATCACTAGAGAAATGAGCTTCCTTGTTTCTCCCTCAAATCTCTCTTGTTCTAAGATAAAAGCTTCCCTTTTGTGTTCTCTTCCCCCACCAAGGCATACTCTTCATGTTTTGAGCATGTGCACCTATTAAGGATGTCGTTGTGTTGTGTTGTTTTTTTTTTTCAGGCTCAGCTGATCCTATTGCTTCAGCCTAAATTTATTCTTCATTTTTTCATTTCTTTCATTTTGTACATTCCAGTGAGTATCAAGTTGTATGCCTTGAGTCCATAGTTTGATTCAGAATCAGTCATGAAAAGAAAGGCTTTTAAATGTTGCAAAATTCCATTATTGTGCTTTTATATAGAACGGTTTCTTTGGAAACTTTTTAAAAAATATTTTTTGGATTCTTTGAATAGTAGCAAAGATGCAATTACATTGCCTGCATACCTGGATGAATGGTCTTAGATTGGAATCCTGACTCATACAATACATAATATTCTGAGTCATTCAGGTTTAGAAGATTACAAACCACATCTGGGGGTCACTGTTCTCACAATTTCATCTGAAAGTCTACATCAGAGACACGACAGTGTACCAAGGAAAACTACATTGAGCATGATGTGTTAGTGGGGGGGGAAAGGAGTTTGAGGGCATCCGGGGCATAATCCAATAAAGATATTTAATTCTATTCAAAATGGTAGCATGATGGAGTAGGTATAACACTGGATTTGGACTTAGACTTAAATTTAAAGTCTGCCTCCCATATTTATTAGTTGTATGACTAACTGACTCCAACCCAATGGATTTATGATCCAATTCAATTCCATAACTATTTTAAAATACCTGTTATTTGCCAGGCCCTATATTAGGTTCTAAGAGAATAGAGCAAAAACATAACATTTGCCCTTGAAAGCTTATGACATAGTGGGAAAAATGGGAAGGCAGAGGGGAAGAGAAAATACAAATATAAATGAGTAAGTTGCAAATCTATTTCTGGATTCAGAGAACATTAACCATTGGAGTCTTGAAAGGGTCCTATATAGGAGGTAGTAACTGTAATGAAGCTTAAAGAAAATTTAGTATACTAAGAGGTAGAGATGAAGAAAGGAAGCTTTCTAGATATGGAAGATTCCTTGTGCAAGGGTATGGAGGGGAGGGTGATGGGACATCATGGACTGGATCAGCAAA
>NC_058130.1:22654915-22668117 GCF_016433145.1 Gracilinanus agilis | reverse complement strand
AAGAAAGAAAGAAAGAAAGAAAGAAAGAAAGAAAGAAAGAAACAAAAAGGCAAGGAGGGAAGAAAGAATGGAGGGATTAAGGGAGAGAGAGGGAGAGAAAGAGGGTGAGGGAGAGAGAGAGGGTGAGGGAGAGAGAGAGAGAGAGAGAGACAGAGACAGAGACAGAGACAGAGACAGAGACAGAGACAGAGACAGATTGATAGAGACAGACTTGTTCTTGGGGTCTTTAAAAGACTTTGTTTATATTCATCATCATCTATTTTTCATTGATGTAGGTGTAATCTCATTTAGTAATTCAATTGTAAGCTCTGGTTCTATCACTTATGAGATTATAGATTCAGAGGCAGAAGAAACCTTCATTTTATAAGTGGAGAAACTGAAGCCTAAAGTTTGCACCTTTCTTCAAGATCACACATACAAAACTCATTATCTTTCCCCTCAAACCTTTTCCCTCTCTTACTTTCCCTATCAATATAGAGGGCAACACCAGCCTCCCATTCCCCCAGACTCTCAACCTAGGAGTCAAGCTGGATTCCTCACTATTTCTCTCATGCCATATGCAAGCTAATGCCAGACCCTGTTTATTTCACCTTTGCAATGTCTTTCAAATACCCCCTTTCTCTCTTCTGTACCACTCTAGTATAACCTCTCATCATCTCACTGGTATGTCTTCCTACCTCAAGTCTCTACCCATTCCAATCCATCCTCTATGCAGCCACCAAAGTGACCTTCCTGAAGTGAAGGTCCAACCATGTCACTTCCACCCCCAACAAACTCTCCTGCTTTCTTTATCACCTCTAGGATAGAATACAAAATTCTCAGTTTGGTATACAAAGCCCTTCATAACCTAGCTCCCTCCTACATTTTCAGCCTTCTTATACCTTATTCCACAACACATAATCTTTAATCCAGTAGCACTGGCCTCCTTGCTGTTCCATGAAGAAGACACTCCATCTTGTGGTAGTAATTTTTCTGTCTGTCCCCCATGCGTGAAATGTTCTCCCTCAACTACTCTGCCCATTGACATCTCTGGCTTCCCCTGAGTACCAACTAACATCCTATATTTTCTAGGAAGTCTTCCCCAGATTCTTTTAATTTTAGTATCTTTCCTCTGTTAACTGTTTCCCATTTACTCTGTATATATTTGTTTGTATATATTTATTTGTATAAGGTCTCCCCCATTAGATAGTGAGCTCCTTCATTCAGAGACTGTCTTTTGCCTCCTTTTTTTATGCCAAGTGCTTAAGAAAGGACATAGTAAATATTTAATAAATGTTTATTGATTGATTGAAATCATCAGAGAGAATATTTGAATCAAGTCTTCAGACTTCAAAGTCAATGATCTTTTCCTTATGTTATATAGCATTAGTAGCTATCTGACCACTTATCTCAATGTTATAGAGTATCTTTTCAGTTATGTAAAGGACTAGATGGACGACTGAGATTCCTTCTAACTCTCAAATTCTATGATTTTGTGATTTTATGAGCGTGAACATGTAACTTGAATTCTCTGAGGGCCTCAGTTTCCTCATTCATAAAATGGAATAACTTGGCCTACTACTAATTTCTCAGGTTTGTTAGGAAATTGATCCAGTGGAAATATTGGTAGATAGAGTTTCAGGAGACCAAACCCAAATCCTAATTCTCCTATTTAGCATCTGAAAGACCATGGATAAGTCACAAAGTATCTTATCTTGACCTCAGTTTCCTTATTTGTGAAAAGAAGGGGGTGCATTTGATGGACCTTCTGATATCCTTAAAGAACTTCTATCAGTCTGAGATCCTTAAAGACCTTATAAATCTGAATGATTATAGCTTTAGTTCATTCAAACAATGGAAACTCTTATCTTTCTGTCTCAAAGGACACAAGCCCTAGAGATATAGCTTAATTTTCCTAGAACCACAGTGTAAATAAGCACACTAAACCTTAACACTGACCACAAACAAACCCAGGGAAGGTTCTCCCATTTAGCCTTTACTCCTTCATCCACTGTCATCTTGTTTAACACTAGGAAACTGATTTAAAGGTATATAATTAGAATTCTCTCCCCAGGGACTTTCTTTCCCAGCATCCCAATTATGTATCTAAGTTAGCTAACTTGGGAGGATATAAGTTTCTTTAGCTCCCTCCTCTTCTTTTTGGTTGGTTTTTGTTGTTGCTTTCTGGGTTTTTTTTGTTTTGTTTTGTTTTGTTTTGCCTGATTGCAGCTCAGATGTTGGATGAGTGCCAGGCAGGAGAATTTTTCTCACATGTCTTTACTCATGTTTTTATTTTTGTTCTTGTATTTTTCCTACTTCAAGTGATTATTAATAAATCATATCAAATATAATACTTGGAGTTATTGGATATGCATTTAAATCTTACAAAGGAAAGCTGTTGGTGCTTCCAAATACAGTGATTCAGAGAATTAGCACAGTAAAAAGCCCACGGAAATAACCAAAGAGATGCCAAAACGTGCCCTTCTCCTAAACTCATCCCTTGAGTCTTAAACACTTCTTATAGCCAAACTCCCCAGAATTCTTTTTCTCCTTTTGCAATGATCAGCAAATATTGTATGACCAAATATTTTTTAATATACTCCTGTGCTTTTTGCTAAAACCCGAAAGAGAAATGAAGCTTACTTTGCTATCATCCTTAGGTCTCACATTGATATATGTTGTTATTAATCTCTTCACTCCTTAGCAGCCTTTCCCCATAGGCTTTTATTGACCATTTCAGGATGAAGATTTGTGTTGGAAAACATCGAAAAGAAACACCTGTTTTTGGAATTGGGATTAAATTAGTGAAGGCCAAATAGCTAGCAGAGAGGGAGCATAAGAAAATTCTAAGTACAAAAAGCAACCTGTTTTGGAGATTCATAGACTTTGGCCCTGGAGGCTGAAAGAAGGAGGAATTGGGGGGGGGTGTTCTCTACTCGCCTGTGTGCAGTGTGAGTATTAGCCCCAAATGGCCACTTTTGCTGTTAACCCTGCATGATATTCCATTTCTCACCATTGTGATTTTGAACAAGCTTTCTTTCATGACAGGAAAATTCTCTTTCTTCCCAAAATCATACAGTGTAATCGGCTCCTTCGAGGTTCTGGTCAACCGTCAACCTCCCACCCAAAGCTTTTTCCAGTAGTGGAGACTCCCTGGGGCATCTGTACCCAAAAGACCAGGAAATTGTGGTGACTCTCTCAGACCACCAGTTTTCTGTCCTAGACCCTATAGCCATTATCTAGAGCAGGGGTCGGCAACCTTTTTGGCCGTGAGAGCCATAAATGCCACATTTTTTAAAATGTAATTTCGTGAGAGCCGTACAGTGCTCACAGTGCCGCTCCTGTAACAGCACCTGAAAAAAATGGACTTTATGGCTCCTGCAGAAAGAGCCAGATCTGGCCCTCAAAAGAGCCAGATATGGTTTGATAGCCATATGTTGCCAACCCCTGATCTAGAGGAACATGTCTTGGGGAGAAGTCCACTGTTCCCAACATCAACAGTACTAACCAATGACCTTCTGCCAAGGGGAGACAGATTAACCCAAGAGTCCTAGGAGTAGCAATCACCTTCCCTGCCTCACCTTGTAGAGATGGAATATGGCAATTGCCTACACATGTTGTAATAGCCACATCTACTAAAGACTAAGAAAAAAAACTATCATCACTAATTCCTTGATTTCAGCAATAGATGCAGTGGGGATAGTTGTTTCAATGGAAATGAAACTAAAGAAGATTCATTGCCATGTGCTTTGCCTCTGCATGCTAAGGACCTTTCTATTGACTTGCAGCCGAAATCTTTTGCATCTCTCTCTTTAGGATAGGAGCTCTTGGAGAGCAGGGATGATCTATGTCACTCCTGTGTCATATCTATATCACTCCTCATGGCCCTAACCCCAAAACTGATCCTGATCCTACCACCAATTATTCAAGGACAACTTAGACAAAGAAGACAAATACAACAAAGTCTTCAAGAAGTCTTGGGTTCTCAGTTGCTGTGTAATGTGATAAAAGTTCTTCCTATCACAGATCACCTTCAACCTTTGGAATATGGCTTGAGAAACATGCTCCCTGATCCAATGGCTACACAAGTTGTGGCATTTAATTGTGCTGGAATATTGCTGTGCTGTAAGGAATGATGAGCAGGTTAATTTTTTTTTTTAATTATGAAGAGTGAAATGAGCAGAACCAAGGGAACATTATATAGAGCAACAGAAATATTATTATGCCCACCTCCAGAAAAAGAACTGATTAATAGAAACAAGCGAGACATAGTTTTACATATGCACATATCATTTTTGTCAAAAAAGATGCCTTCTCAGGGGCAGCTGGGTAGCTCAGTGGATTGAGAGCCAGGCCTAGAGACAGGAGGTCCTAGGTTCAAATCCCGCCTCAGACACTTCCCAGCTGTGTGACCCTGGGCAAGTCACTTGACCCCCATTGCCTACCCTTACCAATCTTCCACCTATAAGTCAATACACAGAAGTTAAAGGTTTAAAAAAAATTAAAAAAAAAAGATGCCTTCTCTATTGTATATGTATATATGAATATCTTCTCTAGCATTGGAAGAAGAGGGAGGGAGGGAGTTACTTGGGAATTTTAAAGTAAAAAATGAATAAATAAAATTAAAATTAAAAAAAGAGAGAGAGAACTAAGATCCACACTTGCTAAGGGACACAACATTTGTATCCATGCTAGTCTTGCCCTGATGAGAGGATAGTGCCTACAAAATCATGGCTGATAAGTGCTATTTCTGATAGGCAACATCCAACTTACTGTTGATCAAAATATAAACTGTTTGTTCTCAGATCAGATACCATTCTACTTTTCCAATGTATAGTTGGAAAATTTTGAATCCCAAAAACTACATTACCCAAACTTCCTTTCTGTATTACCCACAATTCCTTTTCCTTTCTGTTTACATGCATCTTTTGTGTGGTTGTATATAAGTTTTGGGTAATGTAGTTTTAAGGATTCAAGATTTTCCAACTATACACCATTTATGTCTCTCCTGTTTAGCTCAGTGCTCTGCATATATTAATAACATTACTATATTATAATAAATATTTATTTTAAATTTATTTTTAAAATTGAGCTATATGGACAAGTGCTAATTCTCCCCCAAAGCTTTTTTGTTGTTGATGTTATTTTACTTGATCTGAGAGGGGAATCCCAAATAAGGAAATTCCTTCTGCCTTATAGACCTTCAAGATCTGCCCCACTGCTTCAGACTCTCAAAGAGTGGTCTGAGGCACTGGGAAATTAAGTGACTTGCCTAGGGGTCACACAGCCAGTAGGAATCATAGACAGGATTCCTAGAATCCAGGTTTTCTGAATCCAACATCACCTTGGAAAAGCACCTTTCCAAAGAGATTCCTTCTACTAACCAACTCATCTCTACTTCCAAATGTCAACCTCCTTTCATAAAATCATATCACAGTATCTAGCAACATCTTTCTTTGGAATGAAATAATACTCATCTGCCCTCAAGAAGGGGCTTCAGTGGTAGATATATCTATTCCCCTACTCTTTTGGGTTAGAAGATCTTGAGGATCAAATCTAGTTCAATACTCTCCATACAGTGTCATATCCAAGGAACAGTTAACATACCATATTTGCTGATTATTAATCATAAACTAATAGATTAGTACTGTCTGGTCTATTACCTAAGGGAAGAATCTCCTTGACAACTTCCTCAACAAGAAGTCATCCTGCCTTTGACTAAGCACCTTCAGGGACAAAGAACTCATCATTTCCTGAACCATGAAAGAAATTGTTTTTTGTTTGTTTGTTTGTTTTTTGTTTTCCCACTAAACAGTCTCTTCCACAAGGTTCTTGCATGTTTTATTCCCCAAAGTCTTTTGCAAGTTTGCCTTTGTCTATCTTTATTTTAACACCAAAATCCTTACATTCTTCTAAGTGTTGGGAAGTCCTTCCCTATGTTGAACCAAAATCTTCCTCCCTTAACTTATGTCCCTGGTAGAGTGGGAAATGTTTTAAGTCAGTGTAAAGTCAGGGCATGTGCATTTAAACCTTAACTATTCCACCTTGGCCAAGTCAAGGTACGGCTTTGGCCTTCTGTTTCCTTATCAATCAATCAAGAAGTATTTAACTGTGAGGAATATAAATACCATGTGTTGCATGTACACACACATGCATAAACACACACAAAGTACACACACATGCTTATATACCACATGCACATATGCATCCATGTGTACATGCATGCACATGAAATAGCATGTAAATACACATTCACACATGTGTGCCCAAGCACACACATGTGCATGTGAACACACATCCCTATTTGATCAACTCCAGTCATTCCCCATCACTGCCAAGATCAAATATAAAATCCTGTTTGGTTTTCGAAGACCTTCATGAACTGGCCCTTCTGAACCTTTCCAGTCTTTTTATTCTTCCCTCCCCTCCATACTCTCTGCCATCCAGGGATTCTGTTCTCTTTGCTGTTCCTCACAAATGACACAGGATCTCCATTCAAACTCCCTTTGCCCAGAGGGTTTTTTCTGGCTGACCCCTAGGCATAGGAGACTATTCCTCCTCATTGCCAGCCTCCTGCTTCCCTGACTTCCTTCACATTTCAGCTAGAGTTTCATCTTCTGCAAGAAGGCTTTTGTAGTCCTCCTTAATCTTTTTTTTTAAAACCCTCATCTTCCATATTAGAATCCATACTGTGTATTGGTTCCAAGGCAGAAGAGTAGTAAGGGTAGGCAATGTGGGTCAAGTGACTTGCCCAGGGTCACACAGCTGGGAAGTATCTGAGGACAGATTTGAACCTATAATCATAGGCATATCCACATACACATGTAGATATACATATATAATTATACACAATACACATATACACATATGTATATATGTATGATATATGTTTGTGTATATACATATATGTATTACATGAGAGAGGGAGAGGCAGGAGGGAGGAGGGAGAAGAGAGAAAGAGAAAGAGGGAGAAAGAGAAACAGAGAGAAAGAGAGAGAGAGAGAGAGAGAGAGAGAGAGAGAGAGAGAGGAAGAGAGGGATTTGCAAGAATCTAGTATATTGACTAATCTCCAAGAATCCAATATTCCAATTCCTTACAAATACAGCTTTTCACTGTTCCCCATGATCACCCAACATTATATATATTTCTCCTATCCCCCTGATGCCTGCCATGGCTGTTCAATCCAGCTTCAAGATGAATATGGCTTCAAACATATTCAACTATTTCCTAAAAATATTTCCCAAAGCGCTGGCCTCCCAATAACCACCAGCTGAGATCTGTCTCCTTGATGGGCCGTTCATCTACTTCAACTGTAATTTCCAGTCTTTTGGCATTTCTGCTGAGCCTCCCATCTGGCTCAAGGTTCCAGCCACTCTCATTTGTTTTATTTACTCATCTTTGATCTCCTCCATTTAATGGCTTCCTAGAGTCATTTCTTTTCCTTTTCTTTTTTTGGTTTGGAATTGCTGGCTTTCCCCAGCACCCCTGTTGTCTCTCAACTTAATTCAGCTTGACATAGCAGAGGAAATGGTGAATATGGTGCTAGGAAGACATGAGTTCAAATCCCACTTCAGAAAAATATTAACTATGAGACCCTAGACAAGTCACTTACCATCTTTCAGCTTCTCTTACTTCAGCATATGATCCAATGAGAACAAATGAGGACCTCTCTTTGGGTTGTTGTGAGGATCAAATGCAGAGTTTTGGCAATATTTAATGTAAAGAATATAATATCATGCAATAGCTATCATTATTATTAATTCAACAAAGATTTATTAAGCACTTTCTATATGTACCAGGCACTGAGCAATGCACTGGGGATCCAGGGTTTATCTCAAGCATTTTCCATTTTAAGGAGAGAATTAAAAATATAGTATGAGCACAGACTGAAAAACCTCTCCAGTACATACAATGACATACAACATAGCTGCAAGAGGGATCTATCAGTAACAATGGAGGATGGAGGTGGGGAAGGGGATAAAGAAAAGCCTCCTATGGTAGGTGACAACCAACCAGTTTTGAAGGAAGCCAGGAATTCTGCAAGGCAGAAGAGAGAAGGGAGGTTATTGTGGATCTAGAGGATGATCAATGTAGAAATGGTCCATGCCAAGGCAGAGGTGGGAAATGTGATGGTATATGCTCTGGAATACAGAGTATATGAGGAGGAAGTAATATGGTCCAGTGGAGGAAAGAGGAACTTTAAAAAGGTCTGGGTTTGAATTCTGACTGACATTTCCTGTCTCTGTGACCTTGGGCAAGTCCCTTAGCCTCCTTAGACCTCAGTTTGCTGATCTGCCAAATGAGAGGATTGGGCTAGTTGGCTTCTGAGTTCCATTTTAGCTCTCTGATCTTGTAAGAGATATGAAATAAAATTCAGAAGATAGATGAAAGGGCAGACTGTGGAGGGCTTTCTATGCCAAGCTGAGACATTGCTGTTATGCTAAAAGCAATAGGCAGCCTCTGAAGATCTGGGATTTAGTAATACCAGCGTGATTCCCTGTGCTTTCCTCCAAATGGCACAATGACATTGGCTTTATGGAGGGCAGGATCTGTATTGCCTTCTTCAGGAGAACAACTGGGATGGTTTCCTTTCCAGATATGACTATGTGACTCTATTTTGTGATGGTAAGAACGCTGGGTCAGGAATCGGGTTTACGTCTTCTTTCTGTTAATTATCTTTGTGAGCCCATGGTTCTCTGAGCCTCAGTTGACTGAAAAAAATGGTGATAAGTATACCTTTTCTATCTAACTCATAAGGTGATCAACAAGATAAAAGAAGATGGTGTATGAGGAGCTATTTAACCACAAAGACTTTTTTTAAAAAAAAGATCACCTCTTTTAATATTATTAAGTGATCTAACCATCTAGATCTACAAATGCATACCTGGTAGATGGCATTAGTGGAAAGGAGGATGCTAATTAAGAAACCTGACTGCCTCTATGACTTAGGTCAAATTCCACTTTCTGTAGAAGTCTCCTCTGCCTCCCACCCATTGCCTTCCCTCTAAGATTTCCTTCCATTTATATAATCTTTGTCTTGTTTACCTATTTATTTATGTGGTGGTTCTTCTCTAAGAATGTAAGCTTCTTGAAGGCAAGAAGCAATTTATTGTCTTTCTCTGTAACTCCATTACTTAGCCAAGTGATAATAAATACTTAATGGGTGCTTGTTGACTGGCTGGTTGGATTCCATTTGTGGTTCTGACACCTAATAGTTATGTGGCTATTGGTAAAACCACTTTACTTCATAAGTTCTCAGTTTCCCCTGTATGTTAAATGGGGATAATAATGCCTGACCTTTCTACCTCAGAGATCTTGTGAGGAATAGACTTTTTACACTTTTATGCATTAAAAAACCCCACAAAAGTGAACTATAATATATAAATAACATTTCTAGGTGGCACAGTGGAGAGAACTCCAGCTCGAGGGTCAGAAGACTCATCTTCTTGAATTCAAATCTAGCCTCAGACATTTACTAGCTGTATGACCTTGGGCAAATCATTTAACCCTTTTGGTCTCAGTTTCCTCATCTGTCAAATGAGCTGGAAAAGGAAATGGGAAACCACTCTAGCATCTCTACCAAGAAAACCCCAAATAGGTTCATGAAGAGTCAGATATGTGTGGCTGAAAACAAAACAAAACAAGCAAACAAACATTTTTAATCTCTCAGTCCAAAGTGGAAAGTGGGAATCAGACAATGGAAGAAAATTCGACATAAAATGGTAGGAAGGTGGAAAAACAGGGCAAAGAAATCAAAAAGATGGTTGTAATAAGGAATAAGTCAAGGTAGATAGGTGAAAAATTTAGAAAAGTATATTGGAAAATGCAAGCTTGAGCTGAGCATTCTAAGGGCTTTTGGAATGTGGCTGAAAGGCTGAAAAGTTTTGAACTCTGGGACAGTTGGGAGTTTTTGCCACTGGTAGAAGAACTTGTGCCCTGGTTTCACTGGAGAAACCCCACTTGGACTGTATTTTGAGAAACTACAAATAGGTCTGGATCAGTAGCTTTGGAGGGTGGACCTTCAGGCCTGTGACAGCCTATTGGAGTGACCCAGTGGAGTTTGTGGACCATACCAACACCCCAGACCCTGGGACAGCTGAGAACATCATTGGAGCAAGCAGTGAGATTCCCATAACCTTGTCAAGCTTGCATTTAGTCTAGTATTGTGTAGTATTAGTTTTATCTTCCCTGTCCTGATTTCCTGAACCACCTAAACCTCTGTTTCTTCCCTCTTGTAGCTGTTAAGAATAGTTTGCCCCATTACCCACTTGCCTCACCTTATTCATTATTAAAATCCTTTAACATTACTTCCTATTGTCTCAATATAACCCTAAAGGACTCACAGAAGGTTAATTAGTTTCCCTGGCTAAGTTGTGATTTTAACTGCCATACCAACTATTTCCTGTCACCCCCCCATTCCCCTATTTCATGGTGAAAGGGTGTTCTAGAGTAATTGACATCCACTCACTATTGAAGGGACTGAATGAGTGAAGTCAAAATAAAAGTAATCTTGCCCTCTTTCCCTCAATAACTAACAAAGAACTCTTATAATTTGTTTTTTTGTTTTTTAATTTGAAAATTTTTTATTTAATTAATTAATTTAGAAGATTTTTCCATGGTTGCATGATTCATTTTCTTTCCCTCACCTCCTCCCACCCCACCTCCCATAACCAATGAACAATTCCACTGGGTTTTACATGTATCATTGGTCAAGACCTATTTCCATAATATTAATATTTGCATTAGGGTGATCATTCAGATTCTACATCCCCAGTCATATTCCCATCGTCCTGTGAGATCAAGCAGTTGTTTTTCTTCTGTGTTTCTGCTCCCACAGTTCTTTCTCTGGATGTGGACAGCGTTCTTTCTCGTAAGTCCCTCAAAATTGTCCTGGATCATTGCATTGCTGCTCCATGATATTTGATTGTGCCACAGTGTATCAGTCTCTGTGTATAAGGTTCTCTTGGTTCTGCTCCTTTCACTCTGCATCAATTCCTGGAGGTTGTTCCAGTTTGCATGGAATTCCTCCAAACTCTTATAATTTGGAGAAAGGGCCAATACATACAGAACTAGAGATAGTGTGGTCATTCTTCATGACTACAGTGTTATAGTTCCTGACACCTGAACCAGTTTCACTTGGGGACAGTCAGGTTCAAAAGACAGTATTCCTGTGCATGGTTGAGGCAGATTAGGGACACATGTCTTAGGGAACAAGGAAATTAAGGACACTGAAGGGTGGTGTTGGCAGGAACAAGAGTCCGGGTAGAGTCTGTAGGGTAGTGGAAGAAATCTTGGTTCTGGATATAAATCCAACCACTCGTGTTTACTGCTTTTATGACCTTGAATGCATCATTCACAAGCTTTCTGGACCTCAGTGTTCTTATCTGAAAAATCAGTAGCTGGACAAGATAGCCCCACAGCTATAGAAGTCAGAATGACAGTCATCCTTATCTCATGGGTCTGTTTTGAGGTTCAAATGAAATACTTTGCCAGCCTTAAAGTACTACACACATTGTTGTTTGGTCATTTTTCAGTCATGTCTGACTCTTCATGAAACCATTTGGGGTTTTCTGGGCAAAAATACTGAAGTGATTTGCCATTTTCTTCTCTAGCTCATTTGACAGGTGAGAAAAATGAAGCCAATAGAGTTAAGTGACTTTCTCAGAGTCGTATAGCTAGTAAGGGTCTGAGGTCATATTTGAACTCACAAAGAAGAGTCTTCCTGACTCTAGATCCAGTCCTCTATCCACTTTGCCACCTAGCTGCCCCTCATGCATTCCAGCTTTTATTATCAGTACTTTATCTATAAGAAAAAGGCTTCAGAAAATGACTATAGTATTATAGCATATATAGCTTGGGAATACTTAGTGTGGAAAAGAGAAGACTCGGGGGAGAGGAAGGATGATAACCGAGATCTTCAGATATTTAAGGGGTTGTCATAGAGAAGAAAGACTTAATTCCTTCTGGTTGGTACGAAGAATGGAAAGAGGAGAAGTGAATAGATTTAGGTTTGATGTGTGGAGAAAACCTCCCAGCAATTAGAGCTGTCCAAGAGGAGAATGGGTTACTGTGAAAGTTGGTGGTTTTCCCTTTCCTGGCAGTCTTCCAGCAGAGGCTGGAGGACCATTTGTAGGGCAAGAGATCAAGGGGATGCTTGCTCAAATAAAGGTTAGATAAGATGCCTCTCAGATCCTTTCCCACTTTCTGACATTTTTTGATTCTGTGAAGTTGCCTCTTCCTGGTATAATGTATCTCCTGGAGGCTTTACATTATACACTCTTAAGAAGGTCTCATTACTCAGAATTGGATTGGAGGTAAATTAATATTGTTTACAAATGAAAAGTTTCTTCTCCAAATGCAGCTGTTTGTGCATGTGGGTAACTAGTTGCTATTATCAAGAAAAACATAGAATCCTCTCTGGTCGCCAGATCAGAACAGGTGTTCGACATATTAGGACAAATTCAATCCAAGCAGTTGTCCTCAGGGTATTTTTCTCCCATGCTATTATTAAAATAGCAACTATATATATATATAAAAAAAGGTGGCCCGCTCTTCAGCCAGTACCTTGATCTCCAAATTACTTATACATCACACAGGGCTGATTTCACCTAGTGAGATCCACAGTCTTCCTGAGTGACAGCTCATGCAAAGCTCAGAGCTGAAGTGCAGAGGAAAAAAAAAGCAGGATTTCCTCCCAATCTTTCTGCCTTGCAGACCTATTTACATTCATATTCCTACATTTACAATGCATAGTTTGCATGTGGTTCTGCCTTCCCATACCCACTCAGGAGAACACAAGCTCTTTGATGTAAGGAACTAAATGATGTAAGGGGGGGTTGTTTTTATATTCCTAGCATCTCACCCACTGCCTGGCAAATACAAGGTGACTGAGAAATATTTGTGGGGCTCAGGTGAATTGAGTTGAATTGAATTGCTAAACGTTTTAAAATGGGCTTCCTCTTATCTATTTTCTCAAGAAAACTATGGGCCCATTTGAAATTAGTTTTCCCTCCTTCATCCCCATAATAGATGGGTGAAATTTCATTGCAATTCTAATACTGGTATCAGAAAATTCAGTAGTTAGGGTGGATTCTAGACAAGAAAGAAGCTTTTGGACCTTCTCATGCAAAATGGCTAGTTCTGTCTCTCTGTCTCTCTGTCTATCCCTCTGTCTCTGTCTCTGTCTCTCTCTTCCTTTCTCTCTCTCTCTCTCTCTCTCTCT
>NC_058130.1:22617766-22650229 GCF_016433145.1 Gracilinanus agilis | reverse complement strand
CAATTCGGTTGTTACAAAGAGACAGCATAGTGGAATGGATAGAGAACCATCCTCAGAACCCAAAAGACCCAGGATCAAATCCTACCTGTACAATATACAAGCTATATGACTCTAGTCAACTTTGGTAACCTCTCAGTGCCCACAAGAAATGCTAAAACTAAGTTACAGATATGGTGCAACCATACATTGGTAGAAGGAATTTTCTCATTGGGAGTTCCCTATGTCAATGAAGTAATGAGCTAATTTACTTCCCGAGGCTTGATATTTATACTATATACACAGTGTCTTTGAAATTACTACCTTGGTAGATATCTTGCCAGAAGAAGGTTTGGGTCTAAAACCATGAGCAGATGAAACTCTACGCACTCTGGCTTTCTTCCAAAGATCATGGTCACATACATGTCAACAAAGACTATAAAATCATAGCAAATTACCGTGATCTACCAGATTTCTTTCTGTGAAAGAAGGGATGCCAAGAGGACCATGGCAGACAAACATACAAAAAAACAAGTATAGTCCCAGGGATCCAAAACATATTCTCCCTCATCAAAACAAGCCCTAAAGGAACTGTTTGCCATCTTTGGTGCTACATTTATCACCCAGCTGTGTTCCAATGGAGTACTTCACTGGTTTGGCTTAACACCTCCTGGTAACTTGCTTGACATCTCAAAGAGTTTCGTAAAATATTCTCAAACCTTTGGCATCTCTTCCTGCCCTGGGCTTCATGAATAAAACATTTACCCAGTCAGCAACTTTGGCAGAAAGAACAGCCAAGTTCCATCCATCAAAGTCAACAGCTGAATTACCTAGTGATTCTGGAGCCTTTAATAACTCTGTTTCTTTATGATTATGTTGGTAAATAGTCAATTCCTGCCGGCACTGAGCTTTTGGTGAGCATTAATTTTCTGGTCTTAAAAAATCCAGTGGTCAAATGGCTTATTGCCATTGCTCTACCAATTATCATTCCTCTTTTTTTGAACCTGATGCTGGGAAATGCAATGAATTTCTTTCTCCAATTGTTTTGTGAAGGTCAACTAATGCTACCCATAATAAAGCCAACTAGTATTTTTTAAAAGGTAAATGAAAGGTGTACTTCTATAATGACAATTCTTTGTCTTGGGCCTATTTTCTGAGGCAATAAAAAATAAAATGCTTTAAAGTACTTTGATGAAAAGTGGTGTGTGTAAGACATAGAACTTCACCAAATGGATGAAAATTCAGATAAACTTGACATTGAAATTTAAATGGTATAGAAATAAACAGAAATTTATAGTACATAGTTATAGAACTAAAAGGGACTTTAGAGGTCATTTAGGATGTCCTCAGAAGCTACTTTATAAGTGAAGAGGCTGAAGTTAAGAGAAATTGTATTTTGTCTAAGGGCACATATGAACCCTGGTCCTCTAACTCCATAGCTAATATTTGCTCCAAATATCTTTCTTCAAACTCATGTCAAAATGTTTTCTTATTTGTGAAACTTGGGGTAGGGGTGTAAATTTGATGGCCTCTAAGGCCACTTCCAAGCTAAATCTATTATTTTATGATCCTAGATGTCTCAGCTTTACAGATTCCTGTTATGTCTCAAATTCCTAGAGTAGAATTACATTTTAAGTCAAAGGAAAGCAAAGGTGCCACTTCATAGAATTCCATGGTTTCAAAATTGGAAGGAACCATGGAGGCCAACTATTCCAACCTGGCCCAAAAGAACTCTCCTTTACAACAAATCTGAACAGTGGTCATCCAGAGTATTCTACTCATGGAGAACCCACTTTCCTCACCTTCTAATACTCTATTGAATTTTGGAATAGCTCCTAACATCTGTGTTAGAAAGGTTTACTTTTATTTACTGTAAAGTTGTTTTCTTGGGACTTCTATTGTCTAGCCTGGCAAAACTTGCTTTGATCCTGATCAGACCATACAACTTTTAATTCTCCCAATTTTGTTTATCCATTTATGCATTTATCCAAGGAAACTGAAAAAAAATGTTAAACATCTCAGGACAGAGTACAGAAATCTGAAGCATTCCACTGGAGACATCCATCCTCGTTATCTTAGAACTCTTCATGACCATTCTTATGGTCTTACCACTCAAAAGTTCTGAACAATTGAGATAACTTCTGTAAAACACATCATAAGTTTTATAGCACTGTTAAGTATTATTATTATTATAGTATATCTGCTGAATTTTATTAGCCTCTAGCCCAGGGCCCCCAACTCTATTCTATCCCCTCCACTTAGTTTTCAGTACACTTCTCTTTTTTTAATTAGGAAAGTGTAAGAATTTAAAATGAGGTTTCATGCTATACATAAGAATTCTAAAGTAATATTGTGGTCGCCAATTTAAAAATATTACAGTTTAAGTCAAAATGACTTTTAGCAGTTTTATTTATAGAGGTAGAAAAAAGCGAAAGTGGAAAAATGTAGATAAAGAGACAGAAAGTACTGCCTAGCTACAAATATCCTGAGTTTAATTCTAACATCTCCAGACAGCAAATTCAAATCTGAAAGTGAATCTCACAAGAATTCAAAGTCCTAATTAGGAACCCAAAATCAGAGAAGCCAGGAGATTCTGAAGAATCCACTGAGAACCTTCAGTGCACATAAGGCTAAGACCACCAAGAATATCACCAGAATTCACGCTGAAGGGAGTGTCCCCACTGAAGCGCCAATGAGCAGAGAGGGTCTCCTCACTGAAGAACCAAGGAAGGAATCACTCCATTCACCACTGCAAGATCCAAGGATAGAGTCTCCTCCTCTAGTCCGCCTCACCAATGCAGGGAGAGTCTCAATCAATCCTCAGGCTCGCCTTTTTAAAGCACTTTTCTCGAAGTCACTTCCTGTTGCTCAGAACCAATCACAGTCTCAATTTGCCTAGCACTTCCCAGGGAGTGGTCAGTGGCCTCTGGAGTTCTCACCCACTCTGGCAAATGATTTGTAAACTCTCATACTTAGTGGCTGGTAAGGTACTAAGTAGGGGTACTTAAGTTTTTGATTGACTAACTTAAAATTGCTGATTGATAGACAAAGAGAGTTTCATTCACTCTTCACAAAAGGAAATAAAGTCGAAAGTTTATCATAGGTATACACATAAGAAATGAAATGGATTAATTTATGTCAATAGCAGCATATATTTATTTATCAAATATTTCTAGTAACCTTTTGAAAAACTTGTTGTACCCCTGAAGGAAGCTATGAATATCTCAGGTCTGGAACCTAGACTCTTATACAAATATCTTTATGTTTTCAACAAGAAGAGTACAAATCTATGAAATGTTTTGATAAAAATATAGGTAAATTCCACACATATGTATACACACATGCACAAATGTGTATAGGTGTGTATGTATAAATGTATATGTTCTCCTGATCTATCAGTTCATAAGCCTGTCAATAAAGATTACTACGTTTGTGTGGCATGATCAATTCTTGCTAATGGCAATATGGCTCTTTGGGATCACTACTTCCCTTTCAGAATATTCTCTAATAATCCTTTTAATAACATATTTAAGAATTTTGTGACAAATCCAAGTCAAAGTCATTGACCTATATCTTACTTCAGGAAGTAAAGCCATAGAAAATATTAACCTATTTCAACTTCTAGTTGTCTTATTAGCTATTGATCTAAGGAAGGTTTTTTTGTTAAATATTCATTTTCCCAGGGATCGATTACTCAAATACTTCTAATCTCATACTACCTTTATCATACTCACTATGATCATTACTGTGGTTCACATTTCTAAAGAGTAGGATGCTGAAGTTGGAAAGAATCTTTGACACCATTCAGTCCAGTGATCTTATTTTATAGGTCAGGAAACAGACAGAGAAATGACTTGCCTAAGCTCACAGAGCTTTTACTGGTAGAACTAATATACAAATCCATGTATTTTGAGAATAAAATTTCCCTAAATGAATGACAGAGTGATGGGAACAATTCACATTTACCAAAGTCCAGTTTGATGAATTTATCTATCCAGGAGTAAAAAACAAAGAAATACAAGAGTTCTGTTACATCTTCTCTATAAAATTATTTACAACACTATATTTCATATAGCCCAAAATAAAGATAAAGTTAGAGCTAAAGAGGACCTTAATAGATCAGAGTCCATATCACATAGTTTTTGCCTAAGCAAATCATGTTTTTGTTAGTGGGGAACATTGTTTCAGGCTGATAGTAACACTAACAACCCATCCAACTATCCATTCAGTCAGTCTATGATAATAATAAAAGCTCAGAGGAAAGCAAAAGAGAGGAAGCTAGAATTTTACTTTCCATGAATAAAACAATGTATTGACCATTTTGCTTTTCTACCTATTGTTCTGAGGTCATGAAGACATAGCTCCAATTGACACTCAGACACCATCCATTTCAGTATCCAAGAGTTTGGTCACACTACTCTGTTCTTAGGAAAAGAATATCCATTTTTGTCATAGCCTTCCTTTCTCACACACATGAGCCCAGACCTAATCTTTTCCATTAGTGGAGTTAGGGAATAGCAAAACATGTTCTGATGCATTTGGTTGGCCATATTCATTGTACTCTGCTTCCTATTCCCACCAAGACATAAGAAATCAGATCTACCAACCACATTATTTTAAAAGGAAGTAAAATTGTGATACTTCAAATTCTAGGCAATAATCATATGAAGAGCAATTCAATTTATTTCAATCATTAATTCACATAATTGTTAAATGTCAACTATGTGAGAGGTGCTACTACCACTAAGACTAAATGTCCCTTCCCTTTGCTAGTTTTCTGTTTAGTAGTGGAATTCAAAGCATAACCAGAGCAATTATTAGGGTGAGGCCATCTGGGCTTTGCCCCAGTTTAGAAAATTTAGAGGCTGTGACAGCATAATCTAGAAGGAGCTTTCCCCCAGATTTTTCTCTACCCAAACCTCTCAGAGATTATTGACCTCATGACTAAGTTATTTCACTTGTCAGAACTTCAGTGTCCAAAATGAGTGCATCAGACTAGATGAGCTCTAAGATCCTTTCAGACTTTAATTCTTAAAATTTAGGAATCATAAAAACCAATGGTCCAATAACACCAGGGTGAATTTGTCCCCTGTACGGGGTTTTTTCCTATGTCTCATCCCTTCTCCAGTAACTGCCAAGTCTTCATTAACATTAAAACCTTGATTTTCCCTGAGGCACGCTCACTCCCCACCTTATATTAACCATACTCCATCACTTTCCTCCTCTTTCTTCAACACTGCTTTTTGGTCCAGATTCAAAAATGGCTCATAATGACTCTAAACACACCTTTTAAAAGCAGCAGAGGTTACAAGTAATAATAATAATAATAATAATAGCTTTTAAGAAAGTTTATTAGAGTTAGTATGGGGTCACAATGGGTAGAGGCCAGGAGTGAGGAAGATATGAGTTCAAATTTGGCCATCTCTTACTAGATGTATGAACCTAGGCAAGTCACAACAACTCTTGGGTTCAAGTTTCTTAACCATAAAATAGAGAAGATAATACTTGTAAAGAGCTATGTTTATTATTGTTGTTGTTATTGTTATGGTTATTATTATGCCTACATTTCTTTTCTCTCTCTTTGCCAGTATCATTTGCATATTAAACTTTCTTATGTATGAAGACCTCTCAGAGTTCCTCAGGGATGTGTCCCTTTGACTGTATGGTTTTCTACACTGGGATGTTTTTATGTGCTTGCTTCTATGACTCATTAAATTCACCACCAAGTAATTTCTCCAGCACTTTCACCACAACAAACTAACAAATTTGGTTTTACTTATCTGCCTTTGAATTCTGAACTGTCTGAAATGACTGTTATTATCATAGTCTATTAGGAAATATCAGAAATACCAGGATTGGAGCTAAGACTATAGAATAGAAGCAGCAACCCAGGCCAAGTCTCTCAATATTCCCTTCCAAATTACTTAAAATGACAGCCAAATGGAATTCTGGAGTGGCAGGACCAATAAGGGATCAGGGTGAGACATTTTTCTAGCCCGAGGCAACAATGGAAATCATCAGGAAAAGTTTGTGCAAAGGGGTCATGGCAGCCTAGAGAGGCTTAGGAACACCAGCAATGGACCTTAGGTATGACTACAAAAGTGGGAGCCATGTCTTCTGGAGCTTTCAGGCCAGAGAGGATAAGGGCAATGGGCAACTAGTTAGAAAAAGATTGCAGGGGCCTATGACCTGGCATTAGGCAAAGGATCCTGTTACATTGCCCATACACAGTTCCAGGTCATGATTCCAGGGCAGAGAGAAACACTTATATTTGTGGTTGCAGAGGAGCAGGAGCCCTTCATGGGAAAATATCAGGATACAGAAGAGGGCATCATATTGGAAATATCAAAAACTTAGAGACTCCCAAATTATCTCTCAAAACAATAGTACAAAAAAGCCTGCAACTTGAGACAGTGACTCTGTCTCACCACACCTCCACCCCCTGCCTCCCCTCAAGAATAGAGTACAACCTTTAACATAAAGTTAAAAGTAAAAAGCTAGACTGGGAAAATGAACAATAAAAAATTATTATGTTGACAGGGAAATTCAAAGCAAATTCAGAAGACAGAAGTCTGAACATGGGTACAAGCACAACCAAAACCAAAAACCAAAAACCAAAAAACAAAATTGAAACATTCTAATAAGAAGTCTAATAAGAATTCTTATAAGAATTCCAGGAAGAGCTAAAGGAGGAGGTAAGAAAGGTGAAGGGAAAAAATGGGGAAATAACTGAACATGATAGAAGAAAATCATGAAAATATACTTATCAGCTTGCTAAGGGGCAAAAAATAAATATTAAAGAAAATACCTTTAAAAATAAAATTGGTCAAATGGTAGGACGTACATTCACTAAAGAAAAGAACTTCCTAAACAGTAGAAAGAAAAGAAATTTCTTAAAATTGTGAAACAATAAAGCAAAACCAAAAGAATAAAAAAAAGGTCAAATATCTCATCAGGAAAACCAATTGATCTGGAAAATAGATTGAGGAGAGGAGAGAGAATTTAGGAATCATTGAATTATCTGAAAATCATGATAAAAGAAAGAGCCTAGATACTGTATTTCAAAAAATTTCAAATTAAACTTCCCTGATATCTTAGATTCAGAGGAAAAAAGAAATTAAAAAGTAATTTACCAATCACCTCTTAAAAGACACCCCAAAATAAAAATTCTCCCAGAAATGTTATAACCAAATTCCAGAGCTCCCAGGAGAAGGAGAAAAGATTTAAAGCATCCACAAAGAAATGGCTCAAATATTGTGAAACATAGACAAGCTTTCACAATATTTAGCAGGTTCCACTTTAAAGGAGCACAAGGGCTTGGAGTATGACATTCCAAATGGCAAAGGAGTTAGAATCATAATCAAGAATTACCTACTCAGTAACTGTGAATGTAAATGAGATGAACTCACCCATAAAGTGGAAGCTGATAGTAGAGGGAATTATAACCAGAATTGAACAATTTTGTTGTTTACAAGAAACACACTTGAATTAGAAAGGCACACAGAGATAAAATAGGGGGCTGGAGTTATATCTATTATGCTTCAGCTGAAGTTAAAAAAAAAAGAGCGGGGATAGCTACCATAATCTCAGAAAGAGAAATTCCATTTAAAATAACTCTAGAAATGAGGGAGGTGTCCCTCTATTGGGCAATAACAGAACAAATTGTGGTATATGATGATGATGGAATAATATTGTGATATAATGAATGATGAACTGCATGATTCCTATAAAAACTGGAAAGACTTATGTGAACTGATGCAGAATGAAATGAGCAGAGCCAGAAGGACATTGTACACAGCAAATGAAACCTTATGGGGTGATCAAATGTAATATAGACTTTGCTAGTAATAGCAATGCAATCATCCAGAAGAATCCCAAGGGACTTATGAGAAAGAACACTCTCCACATCTAGAGAAAGAACTGTAGATAAAGAAAAAAGATGATTTGTTATTTGTTTATACAAGTATATGATTTGGGGTTTTGGTTTTAAAAAATTATTCGATTAAAAATGAATAATATGGAAATAGGCTGTGAGTGATAATACATGTATAATCCAGTAGAATTGCTTGTCAGCTCTGTGAGGGGAGAGAAAAAAGGGGAGGGAGAGAATATGAATCTTGTAACCATGGTGAAATACTTTAAATAAATAAATAAAGATAGTCTTAAAAATAAATAAAAAATAAAATAACTCTAGACATTATAGAGTCGACCTGCCAAGACAAATCTGGGAACTATATGAACACAATTTTAAAACACTTTTCATACAAATAAGGACAGATCTTAATAATTAGAGAAATATTGTTAATGGGGAGATTAAACCAAATATGAAAAAAATTACATTTCTACCTGATTTAATTTACTTATTTGGTGATAAACCAATCAAACTTTCAACTCTGAGAGGTCTGTAAGAGAGGGTGAAGATAAATGCCTAACATATTTGAAAGACATAATTTACTGAGTCTATGAGTTATAATTGGCTCAGCTATGTCACTTATAATTTCTGTAAAGTGAATGTGAAACTTCTCCATGACTATAGGTTAAGAACCAGAAGGGACTTTAGAGGTCATCAAACCAAAATCTTTCATTTGATAGTGGAAGAAACCAAGGCATAGAGAATTTCACTGACCTTGTTGTTGTTCATTTATTTCAGTCATAACTGAATCTTTGTGTCTTTGTTGGGTTTTCTTGGCAAAGATACTGGAGTTGTTTGCCATTTCCTCTTCCAGCTCATTTTATAGATGAGGAAACTGAGGCAAATAGGGTCACACAGCTAGGAAATATCTTAGATCAGATTGAACTCAGGAAAATGAATCTTCCTGATTCTAGTAGACTTCCAGGCACTCTATCTCTGTACCACTTCACTACCCTTGAATGAGCTGCCCAACATCAAATAGGTCAGAGTGACAGAGTCAAGATATGAACCTGGGTTTTCTGACTGCAAATCCAATTCTTTACACTGAACTATGATATGTGAGACAGCTCTACTAAGTGCATGTTAGTTGGTCATTAAAAGATGTCCATGTCCAATGGCAATGTAAAATGATTGATAGAGCAAGCAATGGAGAAATTGTATAGATGTAGAATCAGTGATTCCCAAAGTGGGCGCCACCACCCCCTGGTGGGTGCTGCAGCGATCCAGGTGGTGGTGATGGCTACAGGGTTGCTATTAAATTTTTTTTTTAAATTTAATTTCCAGGGGCGCTAAGTAATATTTTTTCTGGAAAGGGGGCTGTAGGCCAAAAAAGTTTGGGAACCACTGATGTAGATGAAGAGTAAAAATTTTTCAAAATTACAACAGCCCTCTTCACTGAGAATTGGGGAGGGGTGCTTTAGACATCACATTATGTCTAGAGCATTGGAATTGGAGTCAGGTAGACTTAGCTTTTCATCCTGTTTCAGTTGTGCAAACCTAACCCAGGCACTTCAATTGCCCAAACCTCACTTTTCTCATCTATAAAATCAGGAAAATGTAATTACACCCACCTTACAAAATTATTGTGAGGGATGAATGATATAATGCTTGCCACTCATTTTATACACATAAAGACAGTATCATTGTTTGATATTATTATTTATAGAGGCTATTATTTGGTGGATTTTAGAGTTAGTCATCAAGCACTTATTCAGCAGCTCCCATGTGCCAGGCATTGTGCTAGACAATGAAAGACAAAGAAGACAAAGAAAGACAAAAGACAGTCCCTTTTCTCAAGGAATTCACAGAGTAATAAGGTGGATAACATGAAAACAATTCCATACAAAAAAGATATAGCTAGGAGAAATGGAAAATAATCTATAGTAGGAAGGGACCTTCATTAATGCATTAAGTGAAGCCTCTATACATACTATATATGAAAACACTTCAGAGGTGCTAGTGATGTTAGGGGTAGAACAGGTGTATAGACTCTGTTTCTAGTTTCAGATTTAGAAACACATGGATTCAAGTTTCTCCTTCAACATATGATGGCTGTGTGACCTTAGGCAAGTCATTTAACCTTTCCCTAAGTGAGTGGAATTTGAAGAATAGTTTCCAGTGCTCTCTAACAGGATTTTCCTCACAAGGAGTGGCCTGTTACAATAATATATGAGTTGAGATTATTAAACAAACAAATCCTCTTAGCTTGTAACATGAGTGTCAGCCTTCCCTTTTTCCCAACTACAATATCATAAAGAACTTCTTGGCAATTTGAGGATTGGAGGGGGAATATGATGTTGTAACCTTTTGGGGGTGTATTATTGTTAATGAGAATATATCTGAAGTAGATGAAGGCAGATCAGAAGTTAAGACCCACTGCTTTGGGCTGAATAGCCATTGAGGAGAAGTAGTAGTTTATCCAGTCATCATCAGCTGTGGAGAAGTGTGTCTAAAGTGCTAGACTTAGTGTCAGGGACTGAGTTTAAATCTTGCTCCTGATCGGGTGACCCTGAACAAATCACTTAAACTCTTCCTCCCTCAGTATCCTCATATGCAAAATGGAGATAATAACAATAACACCACCTACCTCTCAGCATTCTTGTGATAATCAGATGGGATGAAGTGGGCAAATCAATTGCAAACTTTCAAGTGCCATGTAAATATTTTCCCATCATCAAGTTCTAGTCTTTAAATAAGAAACAGAGTAAGAAATCATAGATCTAGAATTAGAAGGACGTTATAAGTTATCTAGTACAACCACTTATTTTACAGAGGAGGAAACCGAGGTCTAGAAAGATGAAATAATTTGCAGAAGGGTCATGCATCTTGTAGATGTCTGCAACCAGAGTCAAGCTCAGGACTTCCTCACTCGAAGTGTCGAACTCCAGACATTACATCACCTTACTGCCTGACATAGTGGCAGTATAAGCTACCACCTTCACCTTGGTGACACCTCCAATGAGATAAATTAGATGTCTTTTCCAAGGTCATGGAAGTAGTTAGTAAAATAACTGTTGAAAGCCAGGTCCTCTGATTCTCAGTCTGTTTCTCTTTCCACTATGTTGTATCTCCCCTCTTTAATGACAGAAAGTTTTAGGCTAATAACTTATATATAAACAAAAGGATCTCAGCACTCTTAAATGTACATTATTAGTTCCAAGGAAAAAAGTGGTCTGACTCAGAGGAGTGAACAATTTTCAGGTGAATGTAGAGTCCCAGCTTTCAAAACCAAATGATATGGGTAAAGAAATGGAGATAGATGGTTGATTCAATACTACAGAAGATACATGATGTTTTCATTGTTCTGAATATTCCCACCACCACCAATGGGTATTACAACCTGCCATATAGATTGTTTTCTTGAATGGTCATGATCAAATGCACACATACATGTATGTATATGTACACAAACATATGTATATGTGTGTATGCTTATATATATATGTGTGTGTATATATATATATGTATATGTATATGTACAATTACCTAGTAGCAAACTTTCTTGTGATCAACCTATCCAATCTCCTCTGCCTCTGAATGTAGGCTTTGAATGAATAAAGGCATCACTCAGAGGTTTGGAGTGGTCAATAGAACTATACTGGAAGCCTTCCATCATCATTGAACCTACAACAATTCATGGTCATTCAGCACGAAAGCCTAGCATTAAGGATGAGTCATTCCCACCAAATTATCTCTGTTTTGTAATCAAAACTGTAAACTCCTGGAGGTTAAGACTTTTTTTTAACTTTGCCATTGTTTCCTCAATGCTTAGCAATCACTTGACACTCATACCTATGAAACACATTTGATTAAAAATGCTTGTTGAGTGATTGACTGAAGGTATACATATACACATACAAGTGTATAAAGATGATGAATGGATAGGAAGATTTCAGTATTTCCTTGAGCTTTTTTTTAAAACTATGTCTATATAACCTGGACATCAAATTGTTCTTTATTTGGCCTAGGGTTCATGAGATATACAATATTGGGTGGAACTAGAGTCTCAACATTAGATACATCATGAGAGTTGACAGATAGACAGGAGAAAGAGAGAGAGAGACAGAGAGACAGAGAGACAGAGAGAGAGACAGAGAGAGACAGAGGCAGAGACACACACACAGAGATAGAAAGACAGAGAGAGACAGACAGACAGAGACAGACACAGAGAGACACAGAGAGAGATTTGTGACAAGTGATGGGTATATAAAAACAAGAAACAATCATAATATTTCCTAAATTCATAGATCTTGTATTTTAATGGAGGACAATACATGAAGAGAAGCTTGAAAGCATGGCAGAAAGAAGGGGATGTTGAGGTAACTGTGATGAATGAGTCAATGAAGCATGTCTAGGATCCTTCCTAGGAGGGTGATGTAAAAGATTGTTGAATATGAAATAAGGAGACTTCAACTGGAATCACATAAGAGATATAGACTATGTGGCCATGAAAAAGTAACAGGCACTCAGGCACACAAAATTTCATTGTCCTTATCTGTAAAATAGGGATAATAACATATGACAAGACAGTCATGAGGAAAGTAGTTGGCAAAACTCAACAACCGCCAACAAGTTAGCCAACCCCCATTTATTAAGTGCTTACATTGTGACAGTTGTAAGGATATTTACAATAAAAATAGCAATGATTTTTATTTTTGCCAAATCATTAGGTTAAGAGATCTCAGTACACACAAAATGGTGACAAGTGCTAAAAATGGCGAAAAAAATGACACGAACAAAGTCATTAAGACTGATTTCTATATAAATGCCATAAACCAGAACTACATTCTTTCTCATTCAACTTGTAGTTAATGATTTCCCCTTGATTATTTAATATTTTGACTTAATTCTGTCACATACATTGTAAGAGGTATTAGAGAACTTTGATAGGGAACAAAAAAGAAATCTAGATTAGAATGAAACCATTCTATGTTTTCATATCTGATGAACTAATAGAGTGAATGAGAAAAAATAATATCAAGGTATCAGTACTCGAAGAAGCCATAGACAGAAATTGGGATTATTTCTAACCTAACTTCCAGAGCCAACATGGGTGTAGTCTATTGACATGGACTATGATACATCGTGCCCACCAACAAGAACCACTGTTTCATTGGTCTAGGAAACCCTATTCAGAACTACATTACCTGACCATCAAAGAAATTGAATTACATATAAGACATGAAAGAAAAGAAATATGAAATATTGAAGTAGGAAAACTGGCTAAACTTTCTGTCCCATCTTGATTCAATCTAACTTTGAAATTTTCAGGAGTTTTTTCTCAGCAAGAAACATCCTACACATTTCCTCCCACTTTTGCCACAGACAATTTCATTTCTTTACTCTTTCCTCCAGGCTTACATCTCTCAGAATCAGATGTAATCTGTTTTTCTAATGTGAAAATGGCAGCTTCAGCAACTAATTTGCACATGAACTAATAACAGCCTTGCCTCCCCCCCCCCAGTTTCATTTCCCTTGTCTTCCTTTCCATTCCCTTCCCTTGTCTTGTCTTCCTATCCCTACCTTTCCCTTGTCTTCCCTTCTCTCCTCTTGCCTTGCTTTGCCTTGTCTTCCCTTCCCTTCCTTTTCCTTCCCTTTCCTTCCCATGAATCACAATCAGAATTTCTTAGTTTTGATCTTGTTAGAAATATACTTCCTTCTTGATATCGACAGCAGCTGCAACTGAAATGCCCTGGGCCAAACATCCTTTGTCTCAAACAAACCAACCCCAAATCCTCCTCTCCCCATTTCCCTGCTGAAATGTGTCGCCTGATTCTCCACTGGAAAGCTAACCTAGGGGCACTGAAAACATGAGGTTTGTTTTTATAAGTTATAGCAAAAGGCAGAATGAGCAGGGTTCTCTGGCTACAGGGCAAACCTTCACCATGCCTAATTTGTTAGGGATGACATTTCTGTTAATGCCCTTGTATGAAAGCCACACTTCTATATTTTAATTTTGCCTTCGTATCACACTGCGGCACTTAATAAGAGCAAGACATCAAGAGCTATTACCAAAAAGATATTATGGAACTTTGTTTGGCTGGGTTGTTTATTGACTTCTGGTCAGTATTTCAAAATGGTTTCATTAAATTTATGTCATCCCAAAATGTAACATATGGACTTGTAGTCTAGAAACTCATACCAGAAAGAGTAACACAATATTTTCCCCTCCATTTTGTGATTTATCATCCATTCCATTAGGCACTGCATGGATTGTCATTTTTCTTTAAATGGGTTTGATATAAAATCTCTTGTTCTACAGGGTCAGACACCATTATTCTCCAATATTATGCCTTCTCTACCAGCCCCGCGGCCTGCTACAGTGAGAAGCATGCTTGGGGAAACAGAATTTAACATCAGTGCTCTCTCTCTCATAGATTGAGGACCTCCTGAAGCCACTGGGTCAAGTTTACAACATCCTTCCTACCAACTAAGCTTCTGTGGCAGGACATCTTTGCCATTGAATCCAAGAAAACACTGATTTCACCTGTGACAAAACAGTACTATGGCTTATCTGGAGAAACTACTCAGTTCTTTCCCAGCTCATCATAAACCTTGGAAATAAGACTTTCCAGTTCTGGTTACTCACCTTCATGGAATTTTAATGTCAGTCAAATGGTCTCAATAACTTCCCTTTAAGAGTACATTCTGTCATTCATCTATCTGCCTTCACACAGGTATTTCTTCCATAACTCGAAGGCTCTGTTCTCACTTCTGCTTCCTAGAACACCTAGTTTCCTTCCAAGCACGTCAGATGTTTTGGTAAGGGATGGGAAGGCCAAGGAAGGGAAGCATCTCCTCTTCGAGGCTTTGCCTGATCACCTCATTGTTTAGTGTCTGATCTCCTTCTGGAAATGATTTGGCATTTACTCTGAAAGTATTTGGTGCTTTGTAAGTTTTGCTGCACACATTTGTTATATCCAACACCTACATCTATGGAAAGTCGACATGATTCTTCACCTCCCATACTGTGTGAAGAGCACTGTGCTAAGTGCTGGGGCTACAAATAGAAAAGCAAGACAGTCCCTCCTCCGATGGAGTTCACGTTCTAAATAGGGAGACAACACATATGGAAAGTTCGGTTGAAGGTCACATTGAATGGTCCCCTGGTCCTTTGGTCTCAGCAGCAAAAAAGATTGTTATGTCTCTTCTTCAATGATATTTCCACTGAGAAAAACTCATTGTTGTCTGATATTGAATGATTTGACATTTCTAAGGACTTTGGTGGACAGAATTTTCTTTTCTGGGTATTCAATAGCTGTGGCTGTGACATCACATCGGGAGGAGCAATTGTGGATACTTGAAAAATCTTGAACCCCTAAAACTACATTACCCAAAATTCCTTTCTGTATTACCCACAATACTTTTCCTTTGTGTACATTTGCATCTTCAAGTATTGGTTATAAGTTCTAAGGCTCTACCTTCCTCTTCCTCTTTTACTCTCACCAGTAGGCTGAATTGGTTTAGCATTTTTTCACTTTAGTTTTTATGTTAATTATTAATAAAACTTTATAAAATATAATACTTCATTTTTTAATATTAATTTCAACCTTTATAGTTGTCAGGTGGCATCTCCATAGATATTGCTTTCCAAGATGGTGGCTATATGTACTAGGCTTGAAGCTTTGCTATTTTAGGATCATGATTATGATTAAGTTAATGGTATTGGTTTTATTTGCTTCATCAGTTTGCCTGTTCACTAAGTGGTAGCTGGCTGGTTGTTGGTAGGGAGAGATGGCTTATGTCAAACAAATTGCCTTTTCGGATAATGACTGTGAAGGCTAGACTGCAAGAAAGGACAGTGGTCCGAGGGCTGTTGACCCTCCTAGGGTTCTTGTGCTTCTCTGCTGAAATTGGTAGGGAAAGTGGGCACCTTCACAGTTGTTGAGAAGTTTGTACTAGAAGTAGATCTAATGCTAAACCAATTCAGCCTACTGGTGAGAGTAAAAAAGGAAGAGGGAGGTAGAGCCTTAGAACTTATAACCAATACTTGAAGATGCAAATGTACACAAAGGGAAAAGCATTGTGGGTAATACAAAAAATATTCTCAAGGCTCTTGAGTTTAAGGACCTGGTCTGCACCCATAGGCTTCTTTATATTTTAAACTCTTACTTTCCATCTTAGAATCAATACTGTGTATTGGTTGTAAGGCAGAAGAGTGGTTAAGGGCTAAAGAGTGAGTGTTAAGTGACTTGTCCAGGGCCATACAGATAGAAAGAGTCTGGGGCTAGATTTGAACCCAGGACCTCTGATCTCTAGGTCTGCTTTTGAATCCACTGAGCCACCTAACTGCCCACTGTTAAACAGGATTCAAATGGTCATCAAGGGGCTATAAGGTCATGATAAGGATATTTTCTTTTTTCTTATTTATTAGCAATTAGTACAGCATACTATACATAGTAGGTACTAATTAAATGACTGTTGATTTGTTTCACATGAAAGTTTTTAGTTTTTATTTGGTTTTTACTTAGATAATTAATTATAAAAAGTGGGAAAAAAGAAAGGTAAACCTAGTCCAAAGATGTAGCCAACCTAATATGGTTTATTTTTCTAAACCTTTAGCGCATGAGTTAAAAGTTAATTCATAGGGGCAGCTGGGTAGCTCAATGGAGTGAGAGTCAGGCCTAGAGACAGAAGGTCCTAGGTTCAAACCCGGCCTCAGCCACTTCCCAGCTGTGTGACCCTGGGCAAGTCACTTGACCCCCATTGCCCACCCTTACCAATCTTCCACCTATGAGACAATACACAAAAGTACAAGGGTTTAAAAAAAAAGTTAATTCATAGGCAGACATTCAGTTGAATCTTTTTACCATAATAATGGGATTTATTCTAAGATGTCTGGAATTATCTTCTTACTAGACATGCAAAAATTTTGACCTAGCTGACATTTTTACAGAAGTTATTGATACATCATAAGAGTTTGGGTTTGAAACTAGAGAGAAAAATTTTGTTTTTGTTGTGGGAGGTTTTTTTGCATGGAAGTAGATTTTTTTTTCTCTCTACCCAATTCTCTGACCCAGCAAAAAATTACTGTCAACTCTCAAAGCATTTCAGGGATATTGATTCTCTTGATGCCATGGCAACACATTAGTTGGGAGATCTGTGTGGTTCTTTACTATATGGCCCAATTTGGCTCCCCTGGCTTTTGTATTTTGGCACTTTCTAACCCTTAATTAGTTTGCTTTATGGGCCCTGATATTTTGTTTTTTGTTTAAGTAGGTATTGAAAATAAAATCATCCAGAGAACAGATCAGAGTAACAAAAATCAGTGTGCCATCGGCATCCCAGAGATGACAATGAAAGAGCATAAAGCAACAGACACAAGCTCATTCACTGCTCATCAAATATGAGAAAAAATCAAAATTTTTCACCATCTGTCACATAGCACAGTGCAAAAAAATATAGGACTGTTTAGTGCTCCGAGGGTCAAACTACATTGTGATCAGACCACAATAACATTACTCAGTCACTAAATGTTTAGATCAATTCTCTTTAATAATTTTCTTCTCAGAGAATATCTGTTTTAATTTGTTTTTCAATCTTATGGTCTGCTGGCCGATTCACTTAGAGACACATTTCAAAATAGTAAAGAATTCAAGACATGAATCATAGTGGATGTGGGCTGATAGATAAGTCTAGAGAACTAATGGTAGAAATAATCAATATACAAGGGACTCAGGTTTCAAAAGGAAGTTCCTTGTATGGAAGCCACTGGGATACTGTCCTCAGTGCTGAACACTACAGGTCAGGTGCTAAGAGAAGAGAGTTTCTGAAATGCTACATCTCCCTCCAGAAACAAAGATTTAAATATTTTCTAATTAGATCTCAAACTCTTATTCTGTAAGCATAAGAGACAGAAATGCTAGAGAGTGAAGAAACTGAAAGACTGAAACACAAAGCATAGCTATAATCCCTGATCATTTCAGAAGCAATATAATTAATAAAATGGGAGAATTTGGGCCACAAATCCCTGGATTCAAATCCTTCTTCTACCATATGCTAACTATATAATCCCAAGAAAATGACATAACCTCTCAGCCTTAGTTTCCATACTTTTTAAATGAAAGTAATAATAATATCTATCTCATAGTGTTATAGTGATGACCAGATTGGATAATGGAAATAAAGTACTTTGCAATACTTAAAGCACTAGGTAATTGTCATTATATTAATCTCATTATCATCACCATCCTCCTCATTATCCTCATCATTGGCATTCCTCATTTTCTCATTCTTCCTCTAACTATGACCAGTGAGATATTTTAGACTTCATTTCATTGTCCCAATGTTTCAAAAACAGGAAAAAAATACTGGTCAAATATGTATTCACACTGTTTAAGGGTTTTGAGATTTCTTAATCTCCTTTTCAAACATTTTATTGACTAGAATTGTTCATAGAACCAATGCATATTTAAACATTTTATTATATTCTTTTCTAAGATCTATAATAAAGAATGACATAATGATCATGTAGAAAGACTTAATGCAACTGAAGATGGCAAATTTCCTATCTCAATTTAAATTTTAATTCCTCCCTTAGGAGCATATTATTTTCCTATCATCCTGAAAGAATGGGTGAGCATATAACTACTTGCAAGGCACAAAAAGCCAAGGAATCAATTCACCTAGATGTGTTACAGATTTAGATTAAGGGCTATCAATTATGCTTTTCAAGTTAACTACCAAAAATAAACTATACAATTAAACATATCACTTGTCATGAGTGAAAAATGTGATAAAGAGAAACTGAGATTCAAAGTTCCTGAGCAAGATCAATTTAGAAACAAGCTAACAACTGCCCATAAATGGGATCCAAGACTTCTCTGTAGCAAAGGATGCCTCTGACAGTCAGGTAAGTCCTCTACAACCAGACAAGAAGAACCTAAAATTGATAGTGGCAACACTCTGGTATAACAAAGGTGTATCTCATTTCTGATTGGTTTTTGCTAAAGTCACTAACCACAAGTTAGTTCGGCTTATCACCAGGTGGACAAACATCCTCTGGAAAGTCCTATGTTTAGCAATTTCTGAGGGAGAATAGGGCTTTTGTAGTACACAAGCCAGAAAATTTTAACAGATTAGGATATAACTTAAAATTTCGTGACTGGAAACTCCTGAGGAAGAGAACTTAGTAGATGGAGAGTGACTAAATAGAAACTTGCAGCTACAGTCTTAAGGAGTTCAGAAGAAAGTCAAGTTCACGTAGTAACTAATTCATAGCAACTTGATTATTAATATATAGTAAGCTGATTAAATTGATTGAATAATACAGAATAAAGTGGGATATTAATTTTCAAATCCACAATTCTCTCCTTTTAGTCCTGGGAAAAGGCATCTTCTATGAATCAATATCTATAAACCAAATTAATGTATTTATGCATGATCAGCATCTACTGGAATTAAATTAGCAATGGGGAGACTGTAAAAGTATACAAAGTCAAGCTAAGAGGGGAGATTCACATAAACATTGTGAAATAAAGAAAACAATAATTGCAGAAACAAATTGGGTCAACTTTAGCTCTACAAAGCTACCCTATGAGAAACTAATAGTACATTCAATAGAACAATATACAAAAGCCAAAAGAAAACTCTGAGGCCAGCATTAGTATTTCCTTGACTCCCAAAAAGGAAAACATCCAAGCAAGCCAAGAATAAGGATCCCACAAGGAATTCTTAGTTAATGGGGAATGAGGGGATCCTATCCTTAAAACTCACAAATGACCCATCAGAAGGTAACTTCCTCATATCTTCCTGTTGGGGTAGCTGGGTAGGAATAAGGCACTCATGATTTGGGTGTGTTTTGGTAGAGTTGGTAACAGATCGACACCAATGAGTAGATTATGCTCTACCTGACTATGAAATCTAATAATATCATCATTCATTGCCCAGTTGTCATAAGAGAGGGGCATGAGTGATTATGCTAGGATTGATGGCACTGATATAATTTACACCATTTCTTTAGGGAACAGGCTGTTCTACAGATTAGAGCCTTATTACCTTTAGCTAGTACACTGACAAATATTATAAGGGTTAGTCCCCTTAGGTACAGAGGTAGCAGGGCTTGAGGGAAAAGACAAGTAAGGGAGTTGACAAAGTTCCTTTGTTGAATTTTGTTGATTTCTTGGACATTCTTGATATAGATGAAAAAGTCCAAAGGTCCACTTTGTGTTGTAGGCACCACATTGTGGATTTTTTTCAGTTTACTTTGTAATTCTTGGATGTAGAAAGCAACAGATACACATTTATGGAACAAATTGAATTCTCAGACCAAGTCTGAAGAGACTGATTCTTTCATAACCGCTCCATATAGGCTTCTCATGTCCAAAGGTAAACAATGCAATTAGAGATGGCAAATTCCCTATTCCAATTTAAATTTTAATTCCCCCTTAGGAGCATATTCTTTCCAAACCATCCTGAAAGATTGGGTGAGTATATAAATGTTTGGAAGAGGTAAGAAGCTAGAGAACCCAACCACCTATAGGTTTTACAAATTCAGATTAAAAACAGTAAATTTCCCTATGTATCCGTGTGTGTGTGTATTCTATATGTAGTATAGAAGACTTCAAAGTTCTCAACTATTGTTTCATAGGTTAACCTGTAAAAATGCAATGCTGTCATAACAATAAAAATTTTCACAGTTCACCTGTCCTGATTATAGAAATTTGCTATGAAAGGAATAAGGAGGGACATGGTTATGGCAATGTTAAGACAATCTGCATAAGGACACAGCCTAACCTGACATGAGCTATAATAAGAACAAAAACTTTTTTTTAGCTCTTTTTGATTCTGGATAATATCCAAATATCTCATAGTTCCACATTATTCATAGGGTATCAAAAAGGTATTTTTATTTTGAGTGTTATCTAGGTGGGAATTTTTTTGCATTTGGAAAGGTGGGAGAAGCTAAGTCAAAAGAAGCTAACTTTACTTTTGCAAGGTTGTCCCCTCAACTTTCTTCCTATATTAGTCTTTAGACATCAATTCATGAAATTCCAATTAATGTTGGATTATTGATTTTTTAATTTTACATTTGTGTCTGAAAAAAACAACACAGAACTATATCAAAGTTCCACAAGATTTCACCTTAAATAGCAAAACTTTGTAAATCATATGTTAGGATAAGATAGAATTATTTTGTTCATGTGCCAATAGTATTCTATGGTACTGGTTAAATTCATAATTATTACTGTTAAGTTGATGCAAAATGTGGTAGTTTGAGTATATGACAGTGTTCATTAACATAAAGCTAAATGTAGTTGTTGGAGGTAAAAAAATTCACATATGCATATGTATTCCAAAATATACCGAAATAAATATGTGATGGGTGTTTTTATTATACAGTACATATTTCCATGTTCATCATGATGTAAAATAAGAGCTATATCACTTACACTAGGGGAAAAATTCATGGAGGAAATGGAATGAAGAATTACATGCTTCAGTCTTCATTCAGACTTTGTCAGTTGCTTCTTAGGCAATGGATAGCTTTTTTCATCATGAAGTCTTTTGGAGTTGACCTGGATCCTTGTATTGCTGGTAATACTTAAGTTATAAATATGTGATAGATTTTGACATTTAGATATGCAGCTCTTCTCTTGGTCTGCACTGTAGATGGAATGAAGGAAAGAGAAGTTCATCTGGCCACTTGAGGCAAACTTCAGAATATAGCTCGCCAATACATTCTTGAAGTTCTATGAAAAAACTTTAAATGTAGATTTTAGAGTGACCACACTTGGGCAGACATAAACCAATGTGTAGATGTTCACATGGGTGTAAAGTGAAGGGCAAGCATTACAAGAAATGGTTGGAAATGCAAGTTGATTGTTTTTTTTTATAAATTGGACAAGCAACACAAATATCACTCTCATAAATGACAGCCAAATGATCTCAAATGAACTTTATCAGTATATACAAAATATAAATTTTTCCATATATTGAATGTGAGAGATTCCAATTTTTCAAATTACAGTATATCAGAATGTCATCAAACACTGTGGGTAGGGTTGAGAAGATCTTATGACTTCACCATCAAACAATTATTCTTGTTCAGTCATTTAGTCATGTCCAACTCTTCATGACCCGATACTTGGGGTTTTCCTGGCAGAGATACTGGAGTGGTTTGCTCTTTCCTTCCCCATTTTATTTTACTTATGAGGAAACTTTGGCAAACAGGGCCAAGTGACTGGCCCAAGGTCACACAGCTGGTAAGTTTTTGAGGCCAGATTTGAACTCAGAACTTTTTTGACCCCAGGTCTGGTGTTTCATACACTGCACTATATACCTGCCCCCAGTTATAATTTTTTCCTATTTTAAAGGAAAATATAAATCATTAAATGCTTAACAGTTTTTAAATAATCTTGACATCTTTCACAAGTGTAGTCTAAAAGATACAAAATTTATTTTATCCAAATGACATCAATTTCATTCATTTCAAAATGACCATTCATTGTTTTAGACATGCAACATAAATACAGTGTTGATAAAATATTATAACTTTACCCAAGTACAGTTAAAAATTCAGATCACAACTTTCTTGCTGCAGAATCCTCAAGCCTCTTATTAAATCATAAGAATTCTTTGTTTTGGGGCAAAAGATTCCTTAGAATTAAAATTCTCAAACACTTTTACCATATTCCTCTTAAGGACTCAATAGGAAAGTGGCTTCTCTAACAGGATTTCACAATATTTTGAAAAAAATAACAGAACAGTATGTATTTAAAGTCACAGTCACCTAATTAAAAGAAAATTCACCTTTTGGTTATATTCCTGATCACAATACCAGAAAAATTCAAAGCTGAAACAACATCAATTTATTTTTAAAATATACCACCAAATTTCTCGAGTTCTTCCCAAGTCAAATTACATCTAAGCATTGGATTTGATTTTTAACTTTCTTAGAAAATCATCCATGTTATTACCTTTGATCTTTTATTTAATCTAAAACCCAATAACAATAGATCAACAGTTATACAGAGCTCACTATACTAAATAGCTTATAGTTGTGTTATTTTCCCAACAAGTCAAGGAAGTGAGTGCTATGATCTATAATCCTCTTTATATAACATATATTTGGTATCAAATTCTTTGATATACCACAACTATAATTTAGTTTCAGAAAAAAATTGGAATTGGTTAACCATAGATTGGCAATCCCTAATAATATTTAACACTCAATTTTTCCCTTCTAACATCACAAATATGGAAATATGTATTATATGATAGTGTCATGAATGTACCATATGGATTGTAAAATATTAGAAAACGAATTTTAAAACCATACTGACATGTAATCTGGAAAAATATTATCATAAAAAACACTCAATCTTCTGAAAAGTTTTTAACCCATTTCTCTGGAAAGATGACACTAAGAAACAGATAGCAGGACCCCCTATTAGTTTAAATGGCAACAGAGACATATCATTTAAATAAACTCCCACATTTGAGGATGAAGTGACCCACAAAGAAATAGGCATACTGGATAGAACGACTGACCTGTTGTCAGATTTTTTAAGTAAAATTGAAATTGGAAAGAAATGTGGAAATTCTCTTCATTAACAGAAAAGAACATTCTTTTTTGTGTTAAGTAAAAGATAGTTAAAAAATAGAATAACTATCTTGGGGAATAAGTAGCCCTTACTTTAGAGATTTTCAAATAAAAGTTGGATGACCACCTGTCTTGTGGTTGAAGAAATATCTTTTATTCCAAAACTTCTGTGACATTTGTAGGGCAAGTGATGATCATCCTGTGAGTCTGGCAGTGCAATCACTAAGGTACATCTCTCTCTCTCTCTCTCTCTCTCTCTTTATATATATATATCGCCACATTTTAAATTCTAATGAAATGATTATTGAAAATATGTCTGGGGGTAGCTGGGTAGCTCAGTGGATTGAGAGTTGGGCCTAGAGACGGGAGGTCCTAGGTTCAAATCCGGCCTCAGACATTTCCCAGCTGAGTGACCCTGGGCAAGTTACTTGACATCCATTGCCCACCCTTACCACTCTTCCACCAAGAAGCCAATACACAGAAGTTAAGGGTTTAAAAAAAAAAGCAAAAAAAAAATAGAAAACATGTCTGCATTCTTATGCCCCTTTCCCATTTATCTCTTCTTTTTGAGTGAGTTCATCAGTTCCCATGAATCCAATTATCAGCTTTATGCATATGAATATAAAATTTGTATATTCAGTCTTCATCTCTTTCCTGAGCTCCAGCTCCATATCTGCAACCACCTTTTGAGAATGAACTTGTACATATCCAAAACTAAACTCTTCTTTTTCACTAAAATCCTATTTTCTCCTAATTTCTCTATCTCTGTTTAGAGCACAACCTTTCTTATAGTCACCATCATTTACATCTTTACTCTCACTCATGTCCAGTATTCAATCAGTCTCATTAATTCTTTTCCCTTAACATCCCTCATATACTTTTCCTTCCTTCTACTCACACCACAACTACTCTCCTTCAAATTCTTGTAACCTCTGGACTGGGCTATTTCAACAATTTCCTAACTGGTACCCCCAATTATAATCTCTTCCCTTTCTGAGTATTTCTTCACACAGCTATCAAATTCATTTTACAAATACACAGATTTGATCACAACATCATTCATGTGCTTAAGAAGTTCCATTAACTCCATATTTCCTTTAGGATAGAATATGAATTGCTCTGTTTGATATTTAAAGTCTATCACATATTGACCTCTAGCCTCAATTTAAGCCTTCTTATGCTTTTACTCCTGGGCCACTCTATACATCAGCCAAACTTAAGTTATTTGTCATTCCCTATATGCATTTCATCTCCTGCCAAAAAAGACTTTGCCACATGTCTGGAATCTTGTCTATTTGAGAACCTCTATATTCTTTCAAGACTCAGCTCGAGTCTTACCTATTGGATTGTCCTTATCCAGATCCCTCAGCCCCTAGCCCCACTTTCACTAAAATCACCTCACATTCCCTTTGAATACCTTCTATATTTATTGTCTGTAAATATGTTATACCTGCCTTCTTGAGAGCAGATGTAATCTCATTTTTTGTATCATTTAGGTATTTGTTTACATCCTTAACCCACAGAATAGTACCCTGCACATAGTAGGTCCTTAAAGAAATGCTTGTTGATTAGATGCTTTTATGAAAGAAACATACTTTTTTAAACTTAGTGCCTCTCCAGGAAGAGGAAGCATGGAAAAGAGGATGGAGAACCCATCTCAGAACCAAGAAAATCTGGCTTTAAGTCCCACCTCTGGTGCATCTGTCTGTGACCCTGGACAAGTCCTTTAGGTTGTCTATTCTCTAGGTAACTTCTAATGATGATTAGATGCAAAGAAGGTGCTAAGCTACATCTGGACGTTCCTTATACCAATGAAATCAGAGGTTCAATCTCTTTTCCTTTCCCTATTCTTATTCATTTCCTTATTGTTATTCCTTTCCTTATTTTTTCTCCCTATCTCTTGGATATAAGAGCTTTGGAAAAGAAGAAAAAATCAGGAGAGGATAAGAATTTAGCTATTATTATATCTATCCTTTTTCCTATTCAAATACCTACCTTGAAAGGAAAACAATAACCAGTAGGGGAAACATTTGGCCAACAGTCAAATTCTTGATAAAATAATACAGTTTCCAAGTTGGAGAGGTTTCCTGGATGACAGTCCAACCCAAACAGAACCCATTTCAAATTTACTGGTTAGTTACCATTAACCCTTTATTTAAAGTCCTCTAATCAAGGGAAACTATTCCCTGCCTAGGGAGCTCATCCCATATTTTGTCTAGCTCTTATCATTGGAGAATTTTTTTTTGTAAAGTCTAAATTTGTGTTTTGTAACATCAATTCTTTTCTCTTAGTTCAGTTTTCTGGGACCAAATGAAATAAGTCATTACTTGGAAGCATTCCAAATATTAAAAAAAAACATGTCAAAACCTGCCTTGAGTCATCTCTTCTTTAGGCTAAGATAGCATATTCATTTTCTTCATATGATCCTTACATGACACGGAAGTGAGGAATTTGACCATCTTGGTTGCCCTCATCTTGGGCTCCATTTCTAAGATATCTAAATCCTTTCAGTCCCTGATCTTTTTTATTAGAGAGAAGCAAAAATGGCAATTAAGCATGATAATGCCAGGTAGCCCCTTTGAGGACAAATATAACCAGGAAAGATCCATACCTGGCATTAATTCTTTAGCATCTGATTCATCCCAAGATTCCTTATGTTAGAAATGTGGGCATAAGAAGCCATATCCTGTAGTTAGCAGATGAAGTACTGGCCTATGAGGAAGAGAAGGAAAAGAGAAGGAGGAAGCAAACAGGAGAGAGAGCAAGAGGAAGATAAAGGAGAGGTGGGGAAAATGTATGAAAATGGTCAGTAATTGTATTATTAGCCACAATTAACCCAATTATACAGGAAATTTTGTCCATTATTAACCCTTTCCCCTCATCTTTCACCAGTAAATTCTTAATCCATGGAATTAAGTGACTGCAGTATTTCAAGGAGACAATTATTCTTATCCACCAACTAGACAATAGATTCCTCCAAGCCTACAATAAAGATGAAAATTAAAAGTGAATTACATTTAATTTATATTTCTTAATATTTCTCCTTAATTCCTTTTCACTTCATATTGCCTTCAGTCCTGTAAAGTTATTACTCCTTGAAAATAAAATCCCTTATGGATTCTTCTCCTCTCTGCTTTCTCACTTCAATACTTAATATATGCAAGCAACTTTATTATCAGGAAATGGAATACAATTATGCCTCTCAACTTATAGAAAGGACAGTTGTTATGTGCTTGCCACAGGGAAATTTCATCATATCCTGGATTTGCATTCAAGTGGCTTTTTAATGATGTTGTAAGTGAATGTGCTTCATGAAGAGACAGAAACCTAAAGATGAAAATGGGTCAGGGCAAAAATCTCCTTGGACTGGTGGTTAATTAAAAAAGAGCAAAGGCAAGTATTTCAGCCATATTTTCTGGGCAAGTCCACTGTTTATCCCTGAAATTATTGAAGGTAAGGAAGAAAAGCAGTAAGGTAGAGTGGATAGAGGAATAAACTAGATGTCAGGAAGACCTGGGTTTATCTTTTGATCTACTTAGTATTCTTAGCATTTGACATTCCATGTCTTGTCTGACCTCCATACCTAGAATGGTCTCCCTCTTCGCGAATATCTCTTAGAACCTCTAACTTCCATCAGAGCGCACCTCACATGTCAGTGCCTGAGGCCTTTCTTTCTTTCTTTTTCTTTTTTTAAAACTTTCTGTCTTAGGGAAGCCAAGATGGAGAATTCTGATTTCTATCAAATTATCCTCCCAAGAGCCATGATATAAAGCTTCAAAAATGAATTCTGGAGGAGCAGCACAACCCACAAAAAAGACAAGGTAAAGTAATTTTTCACCCCCAAAGAAACTTAGAAGGCCAGCACAAGGGTATAGTGCAGCATAGTAGAGGTGGAATGCAGTGCACCAGGGTAAGTCCCACTGAGGCAATATAAGCCTTAGGTAGAACTGAAGCAGCAGCCAAGGCTTCTGGAATTTTCAGCCACAGATGGTGAGAGGGAGTCAGACAATTGCTCAGAAGGAGATTGTAGAGGTCCCTTTGCTGGCTCTGGGTCAATATTTTTGTTTTGCCCATATAGAGAATAAGTTTGCAGTCCTGGGCACAACCACTGGATGAGGAGGAGCACCAGTATACAAAAGCATTTGCAGCCACATCAAAACAAAGGATTCTGGTCCCAGTTCCAAGGAGTAAGAGAAAGTTTGGGGTTACTCACAGAACAGAGTAAAGACCCTGAACATATTAAACACACTTCTCCTTACATCATACAACCTTAGAAAAACAGAAAGGTTTTTTAGGTCTCCAGTGCCAGCTATGAAGGTAGCTTCACAAATAACCTGAAACTTGGAACAGTGCTCCCTTTATCACAGTTACAGAGTCCAACTTTAGCAGTTTTTAAAACTAAATGAAAAGTAAAAAGGCAGAAAAATGAGCAAAAAAAAATATAACCCTACACCTACATGGAAATACCTACATGAATTAATGCAGAGTGAAAAAGTAGAATCAGGAGAACATTGTACACAGCAATAGCAATATTACAGAGTGATCAACTGTGAAAGAATTAGCTATTCTCAGTAATACAATGATCCAGAACAATTCTAAAGGACTTATGAGAAAGAATTCTATCCACTACTACAGAAAGAACTATTGTATCAGTATGAAGGTCAAAGCATAATATTTTTTCACTTTAGTTTATTTGGGTTTTTATTTGGGGGTTTTGGTTTTATGTGGTTATATTCTTATAAAAATGAACAATATGGAAATAGGTTTTACATAATAATACACGTGGTCATGCATTACATGTAATACCTAGATCAAATTGCTTACCATTTCCGTAAAGGGAGAAGGCAGGGAGAGAAGGAGACAATTTGGGTCATATAGCTTCAGAAACCTTATGTAGAAATTATTATTACATATACATAGTTATTACATGTAATTGGTAGGATAAAATATCTATATGAAGTTAAAAAAAGAGACAACAGCTTGTTAAAAGAAGCACAAAAATACTGAAGAAATTAATATTTTAAAAACAGGATAAGTCAATTGGTAAAAGAGACACAAAATCTAAAAAATAGAAGACCATTTTAAAAAGCAGAATTGATCAAATCGAAAAATATATAAGCAATGCACTGAAAAGAAAAGACAAAATTGACCAATTAAAAGAACTCTTTATAAAGTAGAACTGGCTAAATGAAAAAAAAAGAGTACAAAAACTCACTGAAGAAAATCATGTCTTAAAAATAAGAATTAGGCAAGTGGAAGCAAATGACTCCAGGAGACATCAAGGAACAATAAAACAAAGTCAAAAGAAGGAAAAAATAGAATAAAATGTGAAATATCTCACAGAAAAACAACTGACCTAGAAAATAAATTCAGGAGAGATAATTTAAGAATTATTGGAGTACTTGAAAGCCATGATTAAAAAAAAGAGTATAGATATCATCTTTCAAGAAATCATCAAGGAAAATTGCCCTGAAATTCTAGAGCCAAAGGAAAAAATAGAAATTGAAATAATTCACCAGTCACCTATATTCCAAAAAGATAACTTCAGGAATGTTATACCCAATTCCAAAACTCCCAAGTCAAGCAGAAAATATTGCAAACATCCAAAAAGAAACAATTCAAATATCATGAAGCCACAGACAAGATAACGTAAGACTTAGAAGCTTCTACATTAAAGGATCGGAGGACTTGGAATATGATATTTTAGAAGCCAAAGGAATTAGGACTTCAACCAAGAATCATTTACCTAGCAAAACAACATAATCCTTCAGGGAAAAAATGGATATTCAGTAAAATAGAGGACTTTGAAACATTCCTGATGAAAAGACCAGAGATGAATGGAAAAATCTGATTCTCAAATGCAAGACTCAAAAAAATTCATAAAAACGTAAACAGAAAAGGCAATCAAAAGATTTTCAGTAAGGCTAAATTGTGTACATCCTTTAATGGGGAGATTATTCTTTTAATAACAAAAAACTTTGTCATTAATAGGGAAGTTAAAAGGTGTATACAGAGACTGAGGGCAAGGGTATGAGTTGAATATCAAGGGATGATGTAAAAATTAGATTAAATTAAGGTTTGAGGAAGAGGCATTTGGAGGAGGGGAGAAGTGAAAAATAGAATGGAGTAGATTATTGCACAAAAAAAGAGGCATTAAAGAGCATTCACAGTGGAGGGGAAGATGGGGGAGGAGAAGAGAAGAGCCCGTGAACCTTAATTTCACCAGAATTGGCTCAAAGAGGGAAGAACATATGAAGTTGAGTATAGAAAGCTATCTTACTCTACAGGAAAATAAGAGGGGAAAGGGATAACAGAAGAAGGTGGGGCTAATAGAAAAGAGAGCAAGTAGGGGAAAGTGAAGGTCAGAAACTAAATAGGGGTAAGTAGGATGGAAAGTAATACACAGAAATCATAATGGTATAAATTTGTTTTAAAGTCTCTTTAATAAAGCCTTCATTTCTCAAATACATAGAAAAATGGGTTGGATATATAATATTAATATTATAATACTAATCCCTAACTAATAAATGGTCAAATGATATGAACAGGTAGTTCTCAAACAAAGTAATTAAAGTTTCCTATAGTCATGCAAAAATGCTCTAAATCACTATTCACTAGATAAATGCAAATTAAAACAACTCTGAAATACCACCTCACACCTACCAGATTGGCTATTATGACAGGAAAGGAAAATGACAAAATTAGAAGAGGATGTGGGAAAATTGAGACACTAACGAGACATTGTTGAGAGAGTTGTGAATTGATTTGATCTTTCTAGAGAAGAATTTGGACCTGTACATAAAGGGCTATAAAATGGTACATACTCTTTGACATAGCAATACCATTACTAGGTTTGTATCTCAAAGAAATTTTTTAAAAGTGGGAAGGACCTATATGTACAAAAATATTTAAATCAACTCTTTTTAGAGGAGCAAAGAGTCTACATGTGATGAGATATCCATCAATTAGGGTATGACTCAGTAAGTTAGAATATATGATTGTAATAGAATACTACTGTTTTTGCAGGAGATGCTTAGAAACCTCTGAAAAGTGTTACACTAACTGAAGCAGAGTAAAGCAAGCAGAATCAAGAGAACATTGTAAAATGACATGAATACTTTACAATGAACTGTGAATAAGTTAGCTGTTTCAACAATACAATGACACAAAACTATCCCAAAGTTTTAAAATAAATAAATGATAAAAAATAATTTAAAAAATGCCATCTGCTTCCAGAGGAAAAAAAAATGAGTCTGAATCCAGTCCAAAGCAAACTTTTTTTCACTTCCTTAAGTTTTTTTTTTCTATTTGTGTTTCCTTCCCCAAAAGGATTAATATGGGAAAATGTTTTGTATGATTGCACATATAAATATTGTATTGCATACATGAGATTGATTACCATCTCAAGGGGGCTATGGGCAGGGGAATGGAGTAAGGGAGAGAATTCAAGACTCAATATTCTTTGCAAAATGTTAGAAATTATTTTTACATATAATTGGAGAAAATAAAAAAATTAATACATTAATTTTTCAGTCTAAGAATCAATAAATATCATTTACAAGGCAAAATAGGAGTAAAGGCTAGGTAATTTGGGTTAAATGACTAGAAACTATCTGAACCCAGGACTTACCTTCTATTTCCAGGCCTGGCTCTCCATCAAATGCTCTGTGAGACTCTCTTGATGCCCTTCTGCTCCTTTGAGCTTCCCCATAAAACCTTTGTATTTGTCTCATATGTAATTTTTATTTACTCATTTTTACATGTATTATTTTATTTTCCCCTAAAAGAATGAAAGCTCCTTGAAGGCAAGTCCTCTATATCTATGTTTGTATCCCTAGCCCTGAGCATGCTGGTTCTGTTTTGGTGTGTAGGTATTATGTCATTGGATAAGAATTCCATGTGTAATATGGAAAATGGCAGGGTGGAATTCCTGCAAGATACAGAGTCAAGCCTCACCCAGAATTCCAGGGGACCCCTCCCTGGAGAACTCTGGGTGAGGGAACAGTTGGAAATAAGTTGAACAGCGGATTCCTGGGGATTGAGTTGAGCAGGTCTCTCTGCTCGTTGTTCCTGGTTTGGAGTTTGCCTGGGTGGCCATAGTGGCAAAAGCCATTGTGGTTTCTACTCAGGACTTTGCCTGTCTAGTAGGATTAGCCCTTTCCAGCATCAATATAATAGTTATTTAGTTATTTAGATATTAGAAGTGATTATCATAAGCTTAGAGGGCCAGTTAGATATTAAGTCTGCCACTCCCTCCGGGGAGGGGAGGGGCAGTTCCTACCTGACAGTTCAGGGCTTCCCAGATCTTTTCCAAATCCTAGTTACCCCCTCCTTGCCTATCCCTTCCTTATTTTTTTTAAACATTTATTAATATTCATTTTTAACATGGGTACATGATTCATGCTCCACCTTTCCCCTTCAACCACCCCACCCCGCACCCCCCCCCCACCCTTGGACGCTGCGCATTTCCACTAGTTTTGTCATGTGTCCTTGATCAAGACCAATTTCCAAATTGTTGGTAGTTGCATTGGTGTGGTAGTTTCGAGTCCACACCCTCAATCATGTCCACCCCGACCCATGCGTTCAAGCAGTTGTTTTTCTTATATGTTTCCTCTCCTGCAGTCCTTCCTCTGAATGTGGGTAGCTTTCTTTACCATAAATCCCTCAGAATTGTCCTGGGTCATTGTATTGCTGCTGGTACAGAGGTCCATTACATTCAATTTTACCACAGTATATCAGTCTCTGTGTATAGAGTTCTTCTGGCTCTGCTCCTTTCACTCTGCATCAGTTCCCGGAGGTCTCTCCAGTTCGCCTGGAACTTCTCCAGTATATTATTCCTTTTAGCACAATAGTATTCCATCACCCGCATATACCACAGTTTGTTCAGCCATTCCCCAATTGAAGGACATACCCTCCTTTTCCAATTTGTTGCCACCACAAAAAACGCAGCTATGAATATTTTCGTACAAGTCTGTTTATCTATGATCTCTTTGGGGTACAAACCCAGCAATGGTATGACTGGATCAAAGGG
>NC_058130.1:22580017-22595419 GCF_016433145.1 Gracilinanus agilis | reverse complement strand
TATTCATTTTTTTCTATTTCAATTTTTATTTTCTATTATTAACCCTAAGGAAGGAGTCCATTAAAAATGAACAGAAAAGAGCAGGGGCCTTTAAAGAGGTCATTTGGAAACCTTTCCAGTGATGGCTGAGAGGAAGAAGGGGGAAGTTCCATGTACCAAGGACATCAATGAGGAATGAGTAAACTGAGTCAATTTGAGGAGTCAGGAATAGAGAGGAAAACTGGAGGACCTGTATACTGAAGGGGAAAAGCTAGCAGATGGTATGAAAAATAGGAGTGACCAACAGAAGAGTAACAGAAATTTCAGGAAAGAAGGTGCCTCATAGTAGTTAGCCTGCTAAACATAACATTTAAATCTTTCATCTAACTAATTAGCTATGTGAACATAAATAAATTGCTTAAATTCTTTGAGCCTCAGTTTCTGTCTCTATAAAAACAGAGATGATAATAATGCCTGCAATAAAGAATTTTGAGATTCAAGTGAAAAAATGGATAGAAAGTATTTGGTAAACTCCAAAATGCTCTAAGAAAATCAGTTATTAGTATTCCATCCTTCTTTCCCTTCTTTTTTCCTTAGGCCAGGGAAAAATTAAAAAAAAAGACTTGAAAGAACCTCATATCATGTTAGTTTCCTCATACCTCATTGACAATCCAAAATTATTTTTAAAATAATCAAATGAACTTTGTATTTTACAAAGTCATTTAAAATCCTCATTTGGTAAATGAAATAATAAATTCCCAAGCATGTGTGGGTTGGTGATAATTCAGGTCAGGGAATAACAGAGGGATATGATCTCAGAGTAAATGTGGTCCTTATGAGTCCAGAGATCTGTGATTGTTTCCTATGAGCTCTGCAGGCTGAAATGCAGTGGTATTTGACATGGCCCCATTCTCAAGACAATAGGCAGGAGGGACCCCCATCCATTCAATTCCAAGAAATCACATTTTAAAAGGGACAAAGATGGAAGGGAAAAAGACAAAGGCTTCTCTGATCTCAGCTTCTTTTCAGTCATGTGGTCAAAGCAGATATTTCCTGAATTCTATATTTCGTTCTCTAATCAAAGCCTTTGAGTTGCATTTGCATTTCAAAACTTATTCTATGTTAAGAAACAAGTCATTGGGATGTGTCTTGATGCACAAATTGCAATTATAAGATTCTCTTAATTTTGATGGAGGACTTCAATAAATCCCTAGCTAGTTATTTTTCCCTAGAAATATCTTGAATGTCAGCTCCTTATTTACACAGACCCTTACTAAGATGAGGCAGGGGGAGATTCCAAGTGCCATTTCTGTTAATCACATAAATAACTCATAATGCATAAAAAAATTGATCCAGTGGAAGATGGGAAGTCCTGGGTTCAAATTTGACTTCAGATACTTCCTAGCTGTGTGACCTTGAGCAAGTCACTTAAACTCCCATTGTCTAGCCCTTAGTACTCTTCTGTCTTGGAACCAATACATAGTATTAGTTCTGTATTAGTTCTAACAGAGAAGGTAAAGGGTGTTTTGTTTTTTTTAAATAGAGCATGCCCACTTTCTTTCTTTTTTTTTTTTTTTAAACCCTTGTACTTCGGTGTATTGTCTCATAGGTGGAAGATTGGTAAGGGTGGGCAATGGGGGTCAAGTGACTTGCCCAAGGTCACACAGCTGGGAAGTGGCTGAGGCCGGGTTTGAACCTCACTTTCTTATATTATTACCTGATTTTTGGATATGGAGTCAGGGGTCCTGGGGTAGGTAGAGCCCAACTTTGGATGGATTATTGTCATTATTGCCTTTTTAAAGCTCCCTTAACTTTGACCAAATTCTTTCCTCATAACGCTTTTCCAAGGTAGGTAATATACTGCTTATCCTCATTTCCTGAATGGGAAAACAGAGACTCAGAAAGTTGAAATAATTTTCCCATGGTACCGTAGTCAGAAAACACCAGAAACGGGAGCTGAATCCAGGTCATCCTGCCCTCAAGTTCTGTCTTATATATCCACTAAAACCAATTCCCTCTAACTAGCCTCTGAACTGCCTCCTAAGTATGGCCCTCTGCTTTTCTGTTGTCAATAAGACTTGTGATAAAACTGCAAGCAATGTAGGGCTCCTGATCTCCAGAGGCACTGACAAATAAAGCCAGAGAAAGATAGTTCAGGATGGCTAGCCTATAGCAGGGATTGTCCCTTACTCTGAGTCATGCCTGCCAGGAGCCAATGGCCATACATCCCCATCTCCCTCCCTAGCAGATCTTCCAGAGCCCAGAGAGATTTCTGTAAGTGTAGTCAGTCTCTTCTCCCCCCAGCCAAATGCAGACAAACAAAAAAAGCAGAATCTGCCCTAAAATAATGTGCCTTCTTTATTCCTGTCCTGATTAGGGACCCAGCAAGAGGGGAAGGGAGGCTCACTCCTCTCTGAGGGTTTTCTTTGTCTTTTACTTTTTTGTTAGCAAATTTCCTCAAAGCCAACCTCCTTCCTTCTACTGCTGCAAACCAACCTCCGTCCCCATCAAGCTTCATGAATCCTTTTTGTTATGGTCATCCTCAGGTTTACCTTCCTATTCAGTCTTCTTGGAGTCAGTCCATCAATCAGCATTTATTAAGTTCTTTATATATATGTATAGATAGATAGATAGATAGATAGATAGAGATATAGATATATAGATATTAAATATATCTATTTATATATTAAATATATCTATTTATACATAAATAATATATATAAAATGTATATGTATATGTAAATAATATATAAAATATAAACAGGACATACATATGTAAGATATATATCCTGTGTATTATACATGTAAGTACAATATATTCTATGTGATGCATAAAATATATTTATATGTATTCTGTGCATGTATTTCTATATAGTGCATATTATGTATAATTATGTAATATATAAATTATAATTTTATATGTAGTTATGTATAAATTATAATTTCTATATTATATAATTATATATAAATCACATACATGTATTTTATATGTGTGTATTACACTGTGGCTTATAATATGAATTATTTATATGTCTCTAACTCTGTACACATATATGGATATGTACCTGTAGTCTCCCTAATCAGAATGCAGGTTTTCCATGAAAAGAGACATTTCCTTCTTGGGATCTGGACCCCCGGGTGCCTCGCATTGGGGGCACTTAATAAATAAATAAACTTTGACTGATTTGTTGATTGCCTGGGAGTGATCTTAGAAGTCATCTCCTTCAGTCAGTTCCCTCGTTTGACAGAGGAGGCTTAAGCAGAGCAGACCCGATTCTCCTGGTTAATAACAGCAAATCCCCGATCCCCTAACCCAACCCTACAAACCCAAGGAGTTCCAGCTGGGGAGCCGGATGTAAAGTTATATTCATTTCACTCTTCCTGTTTGTCATCTCCATCATGTCAGTCACAAAAATTAAAAAGGAGGTGGGTACAATAAGGTACCTAATGTCCCATGTTCCTCTGTTTATCTGAAGGCGTTGATTACCTCGAGGTAAATTTTTTTTCTTGTAAGTAATTTATTTTAAATAAAAAAAGGTCAGGCAGCTATTTCATTTATCACTATTACAAAGGACTCTCACCCAGTGATGAAAGCAAAGGAGAAATTAATTACAAGTCAGAGGCTGCAATAACACTCCTGGTAATTGTGACAAAAATTTTAAATTAACATTTCTGTCACCAAGAGGAGTTTGATTAATTCTACAATGGGAGATGTGATCACTAGAATATCGGGGGATACAACAATGCGACAATTTGCTATTTGAGACAGGCATCATTTTCTTTAAGGCTTAGAATGGGCCCGCAAGGCACCTTCACACTTTATTAACAGCTCAATCAGTGCTGAGGCTAGAAAGAATTAGCCAGCAAACCATGTAGTAAATAGATCTTGACTAGCAAACCATGTGAAAAAAAAAATCAGGCAAGGAAGAAGCTCAGTGGCTGTAACAGGAACAGACCTTGTTTTTGATTTTACAAAATATCCTGGGAAGCTCAGCTGTTGGTGCTGTGATTTTCCCTTAAGGAAGTAAAACAAATATCACATGGTTCAATTATGATTTTTTTTAACCCCTAAGTGGATGTCTTTGAAGAATCTGCCTTTCATTGGAAATAAACTACTCAAAAAGATTGGGAAAAGGGAGTAGGTGGATACCAATGGATAGTTCTTTTACTAGGACAAATCTCTCTTGCAATTGGAGTAGATGGCTTCCATGGAGTGCTGGTTGTTGTTCTCTGCTGCATTAACTAGTACATGATCCATAAAGGCAGTGGGAACACATTCGCTGTCCCAGGCTACTCAGGAAGAAAAACATGCTGTCAACACAAGGGATGGATGTCTTCACATCAGAAATTTACACATCCAAGGCTCCTGTTCTCTTAAAGACAGAAATTAATTAGCTTTTCTTTTCCCCTTATGGATGTTGGATTGGGTTGCAATAAATGCCACTCATCTACTAGAAAGAAATAAGAAGGAAAATGTACTCAGATCCCCATAGTCACCAAAGTTGATGATTTCCCGCATGGATCAGTGAACCATTCATTAGGGGAAGTGAACCCGAGAGAAAAATATTCGTTTTCTTCTACCAAGATCAAACAGAATGGCATGGTATGCTTCAGGCTGAGATTACAACTGTTTGGGAAGTCTTGTGGGTCTTTCAAGAAAGTTTGAAAGCTTAGAGATGGTTTTTTAAGGCAGCAGTGCCTTCTGGGAACACATATACACATATGTGTGTGTTTGTGTATGTGTGTATAAGCTTTTCCAGCTACCCAAGTGTAATTTAGCTATACGGGTTGAGATGCCCTCCCTAAGGGACATGAGAAATGTGCAGGGAAAGACAGAAAGGAGAAAGTGATAGAGGAAAGGAAAGACATCATGAACTGGGAGTGAGGAGATATAAAGCAAAAGGTCACAAAGTAAACTCCTTCCAAGTAAAAATTATTTCACCCATTATATTCATATCCCCAGTGCCTAACATAATGCCTTGCATATAGTAGGTGCATAATAAGTGCATGTTGGCTGATTGATAGGCAGACACATTAAAGGACTTCAGAAAACCAAACCCTCCCCTCTTCTTAACTTCCCTATTATTGTTGAGGGTACCACCATCTTCCCAATCACCCAGGTGTCACCTTCAAATCCTTCCTTCTTTATGGAAACTCACTTAATATCGCAACTCTCTGCCACTACCACCACCCTCCATCCTGGTGCAGGATCATCTCCTTGAGTCTAGATGACCATAAAGGACTGTTGGTTGGTCTACCTGCCTCATGTTTCTCCTCCTTTTCCAGTCCAACGTTCACTGAGTCATCAGACATATTCCTGCATTTTAAGTCTGACCATGTCAGTCCCTGTGCAGTCAAATCCAGTGGCTCACAATTGCCAGAACCAAATATAAAATCTTCTGTTTGGCCTATAAAGCCCTCCTCAACCTGGTCCCTTCCAACCTTTTCAATCTTTTTAATGCCTTACATCACTCAGAAAAAAGAATAAATCTGTCCCTTCATGGAATGGAGGCTCCTTGTTCATAAGAGCTATTTTTTTTTTGGTCTTTGTATTCTTAGCATTCATCACAGTGATGGCACAAAATAGGTACTAAAGAAATGCCCCTAAATCCAGTTAGGTAGTTTAATGGATGGAATGCTAAACCTGGAGTCAAGAAGACTCACCAGCCTCCATTACTAGCTATGTGATCCTGGACAAGTTACTTAACCTCTCAACCTGAGTTTCCTCATCTCTACGAGGATTATATTACACCTATCTTCAGAGTCATTATGAGAATCAAATGAGATAATACTTAAAAAGTGCTTTGTAAACCTTAAAGTTCTATTTAAATTCTAGCTGTTAGTAGTAAATGTTTGATTGATGGATGGAATGAATGGATGATAAAGAGGCTGGTGAAGTTGGGTAGCTTAAGATTGAAAGTATTCTCATTAAAGAATCATAACTTACTCCTTCGTCTTTCTGCTATGATTTAGAGACCATCCCATTTGGGTCTTAGAAAACTCCCAAGTTGCATACCTTGGTGACCCCCTTCCCACTTCCACTATGGATCTTACTCTGTAGTATTTAATCTTAGGTCTAAAGCCTCCCCTTGCTCAAGTTAAAAAGGGCTGTAATGAAGTTCTCGTTTTGATTTATGCATTACTGGCCTCTCTTTATGGAAACTCACTTCATGTCACATGACTCACATGTTGCAAGAGCAAGAAAAAAATTTAATATTTTGATAAATTAAAATATGAAAAATAAAAATGAAGTATGGAAAAGCATAATAAGCCATTACTCTTGTGGTTGAACATCCTACTGAAGGATCACTTTCATCATGAATGATAGAATAATGATAATCGATGCTGGTTCTGGGTTTATGAGACTGAGATACTTCCCTAGTCAAGGCCGACACCTAATGGTGGATGACAATCCATAGTGTCTTTGGGAAACTCTAGGAAGTCAAGTAGGAAATCACATGAGCAGCTGCAATTCTGACTGATTGAGACCATCAAAGTTACCATCACATCAAACCAATTAAAGACAGAATGAAGAACTTAAGAAACTGCTCCTGGACAGAATGTTTGGCCCAAAGAAAGGGAGACTGATGGTTGGGACTATTCTCTACTTAGATTCTGTCAAAGGTAGAGTTAGAGGCCTGGACTTGGTATCAGGAACCCTAGGTTCAAGAACTATACCTGAAACTTATTAGCTTCTCTGACACTGTTCCATCATCAGTAAGATGTGATGAACCTACTCCAAAGGGAGACTGAGAGAATCAAATGGGAAGGAGTGCAATGTAGAGGAAACTGGACTTGTAGTCAGGAAAACTTGGGTTTCAATGCCATTTCTAGTAACTTACTACATGATCTCAATCAGATCTCCTAACCTTTCTCTCAGTCTTAGTTTCCTCATTCATAAAGTCATGATAATTGAACCTAAATGAGAGAGCTGTTGTAAGGATCAAATTATATATGTAAAGCACTTTGTAGACCTTAAAGCCCTCTATGAGTGTTAGCTCTGGTAATAATATAATATTAATTATGGCCTTTGTGTGTAATAATAGTTTTAATGCTAATAATATTTAATAATAATTTGCTTCATATATTCCCTCATTTGACATCTGGAACAATCTTGTGAAGTAAATGGTATAATTTCCCCCATTTTGGAGAGGAAGAAATGGAGCTATAATCATCACCATCACCATAAACAATTTATAAATTCCATTACCCTTATCACCATTATCATATATGACAAGTAAGTTCTTATACCTCAGGTTTCCTTCTAGCCCTAAAAACAGTAATAAATAGTAAATCTTGATGAAGAGAGATTATCATCCACTGAGAACAAGGCAAAACCATTAGATGCCACCTAATCCAAACCCTTCCTTTTACAACTGGAGAAACTGAGGTGCAGAGAGAGGAAACAGTAGAACTAGAATTTGAACTCAGGTTGTATGACTCCAAGTTCAGCACTATTTCTATCATACTATCTTGCATCTGAACTATGAAGAAAGCATTGAATTTTCTCTTAGTGTGAAACTCACTCTTCAAAGGCGGAGCCAACTTTGCCACAGGTGAGAAGTGCACAACAATCTGAATTGAGAGCTCTCTAAATCTGCTTTTTCATGTCTCTTTAGTCTTTCAGAGAGGGAAGAGAAAACTGGATTCAGGAGCAAGGTTTCTCTCTGCAGCCTTCATTTCTGATAAAAATCTAAAGGAAACCTTATTCTACCTATGTGTTATGAAATGAATTTTACCTAACATTATCAATTTCTTTTTCTTGAAGTCTCATGCTCTGTGTATAGCTACCACCCATAGGCAAGAATTAATTAATGGTAATATGATCACAGGAACCTCAAGACTTTCCACTTGGTGCATCTTCTGCCTCTCAACATAGAACACTGAATTTTTTACCTCTGCATTGTCTCTCCAGGATACATTAAGCTCAGGCAAACAAGATGTATACTGTGTGCCAGGCACCATACAAAGTTCTGGAGACACAGAGGTAAAATCAAAATAATACCTGCCTTGAAAAAGCTAGCATTCTTTTGTTTGTTTCATATTTGTTAACATTTTTATTTTTTATCTTAACCTTACTTTCATTTCAAATTTTGTGTTCTAAATGGTTTCCCTCTCATCCATTAAGAAGCCAAGAAAAATGGTATCAATTAATCAGGCAAAATATTCCATACTAAATATATTGGGGAAAAAAGCAAAAAAATAAAAGATAATTTTACTTCAGTTAACACTCAGAGTTCATCAGTTCTGTCTCTGGAGGTGGATATCGTTTTTTCATCATGTGACATTTCTAGTTGTCTTGAATCATTGATTGATCAAAGTAGCTAGGTCTTCTACAATTGATCATTATTACAATATTGTTGCTTCTGTGCACCAATATCTCCTAGTTCTTCTCACTTTGTATTAGTTTATGTCTTTTCATATATTTTTAATTTTTTTTCTCAAATAGACTCCCCCATCATTTCTTATATCACAATCATACTCCAACACAATAATATGCCACAGTTTGTTCAGTCATTTCCCAATTGTTGGGCCTCCCTTCAATGTCTAATTCTTTGCCAACAAAAAAGAGCTCTATAAATAGATTTTTACATATAGATCCTTTCTTTGCTTTCTTTGGAGTGCCGATCTAGAAGTGGTATTGCCAAGTTAAAGCTAATGCACAGGTTTATAGTCTTTGGGCATGGTTTAAATTGTCCTTCAGAAAAATTAAAGTCTTTCACAACTCCACCAAAATTAGGGTACCTAATTTCCCTCATCCCCTCCAGCACTTGTTATTTCTGACAGCTGTGAGGTGGTATCTCAGAGTTTTTTAATTTGCAGTTCTCTAATCAATAGTGATTTAGAACATTTTTTCCAGATAACTATAGATAACTTTGATTTCTTCTAAAAACTGACCATTTATCAATTGTGAAATGGCTCTTATTTTTATAAATTTGAGTTTGTTTTCTATATAACTGTATAATGAAAAGTGAGGCCTTTATCAGAAAAACTTGACCTTAATTTTTTATATTACTTCATTTTCTATGGTACCTTTTATCACAATACAATTTTCCTTGTAATTAGGTCTATTTTTACTTTTGCTTCATCTGAGATCATGAGTGCTACTTCTGCCTTTTTATACTTCAGCTGAAGCAAAATAAATTCTGTTCCAGCCTTTTATTTTAACTTTGTATGTATCTTTCTGTTTTAAGCATGCCACTTTTAAACAACATATTATCTATTTCCATTTCATGAATGAGATCATTCCATTCACTTCACAATCATGATTACTAACTGAATTTCCCTCCACCCTATTTTCTTTCTTTATTCTCCTCTCAACATTATGCTTCTGACTACTGCCTCCCTTAGTCTACCTGCCCTTTTGTCACCTTCCCCCTGTTTCTTTTATCCCCTTCCTCACATTTCCCTATTGGGTAAGATAGACTTATATACCTAAGAGTGTGCAAATATTATTTCTTTTTTGAACCAATTATGATGACAATGAGATTCAAGCATTGCCAACCATCTTCTCTCCATTTTTCTCTCCCTCCCTTGTGCACCATTTTTATGTGAGAAAATTTCCCCATTCTACTTCTTCCTTCTTAATCCCAATGTATATCTCTTTTTCACCCTTTCATTTTTTAGATCATATTAACAAAATTGATTCATATGCATGCCCTCTGTCTAGTTAGAGTTCTTCTACTTCCCCTAATAATGTTAAAATTCTTAGGAGTTATATGCATTATCTTCCCATGTAAGAATGTTTAACGCTATGGAGTCCCTTGTGCTTAATAATTTATGTTTACTTTTTTTATGGTTCCTTTGAGTCTTATATTTGAACTCCAAATTTTCTATTCAGCTCTGGTCTTGTTATCAAGAATGTTTGAAAGTCTTCTATTTCATTATATTTCCATTCCCCTACCCCGAAGATTATACTCATTTTTTTCCTGAGTAGGTTTTTCTTGGTTATAATCTAGCTCCTTTGCATTCTGGAATATTATATTCCAAGTCCTCCTCTCCTTTAAAGTAAGTGTTGCTAAATTTTGTGTGATTCTATCTGTGGCTCCAAGTCACTTCCTTTAAATTTTGTTTACTTTTGACTGCTTGCAATATTTTCCACTTGGCTTGGGAGTCTAGGAATTTAGTTATATATTTTGTGGGCTTTTCATTTGGGGATCTCTTTCATGAGGAAACTAATGAATTTTTTTCAATTTCTATTTCATACTTTGAATTGAATACACTAGGGAAGTTTTCAATCATAATTTCTTGAAATATGATGTGTAAACTTTGTTAAATTATGGCTTTTAGGTAGTTCAATAATGCTTAAATTATTCTCCTTGACTTATTTTCCAGTTCAATATTTTTCTGATACTTTACATTTTTTTCTATTTTTTATTCTTTTGACTCTATATTATTGTTTCTTGAAATATTATGGAGTCATTAACTTTCATAACCCCAATTTTAATTTTTAAGAAATTATTTTCTTCAGAGAGTTTTTGTACCTCTTTTTCCACTTGGTCAATTTTGCATTTAAGAAGAACTTTTCTTCAGTGAATTTTTGTGCCTTTTTATCATTAGCTAATTCTTATTTTTAAGATATTGTTTTATTTAGTATTCTTCATGCTTCTTATACCAAATTGTTAATTAATTCTCTTTTCACAATTTTAATGCATCACTCTCACTTCACACAATTTTCCCTCTACCACCACTCTTTTCTCTTTCTTTAAGTGTTCTAGGAATTCTTGTTGGGTTTGGGTCAAATCATCATTTTTCTTTGAGGCTTTGCTTGAAGATACTTTTACACTGTTATCTTCTTTGGAGTTAATGTTTTAATCTTCCCTGCCCTTGTGGTAGCTTTTTAGGGTCTCATTCTTTTTTTGTCCTGTTTGCTTATTTTCCCAGTCTATTTCTTGACTTTTAATTTCTTGTTTAAGTTGGATTCTGCTCACCTGAGGTTGGTGAGGAAATATTACAAGCTTCAAGCTTCAAAGCTGGTGTGATCAATGGAGATCTGTGGTCATGGCTCTCCTGGTCTATGCTCTGGTCTTTATCCCAGAAGGTCCATGCTCCTCTACAGTTCAAGTGTTAGTGCTCCTCTTTTCCCTGGAACTGTGACTAGGTCCCCTTTTCTCCTACAACCACAAGAGCTAATGCTCCTCTCTGCTTTGGAACTGTGACCAGGCCTCCTTTTCCTTTGTGATTGACCACAATTGCTCCTCTCTACTCTGGAACTGCAACCCACAACTGCTTATGGGCAATATAATTGTCACTCAGTACCAGTTGTACTGAGAGCAACACAGAGGCCCCTGTTATCTCTTTCTGTTCAGTTATCTCTAGGCAGATAGCTCCAGAAGATGCTGCTAAACCTGTCATGGCCTCCTCTAACTTACTGCCACTCTGGGCCAGCTCCCACCTTGGTGTTACAGACCTCTGCCTTCCACCTAAGTTACTGTCTTAGGCCCTCAAAAATATCTCATTGAGTTCTTATTTTAGAATTGTTTAGAGGAGGATGTTGGAAGAGTTCAGTTGCTGCCTATACCTCACCATCTTAGCTCCACCTTTCCAAGCTTACAATATAATAGGGAAGACAACATACCAACACACAAATACACATACACACATATATATACATACATGCAAAGTTGATAGAAGCTAATCTTTTATGGGCAGAGGCTAGGAACTAGAACCAAGGAAGGTCTCATGAAGTATATGGTTTTTGAGCCAAATCTCAAAGGAACCTAGAAATATTTAAAAGCAGTTATGAAGAAAGTGTGCATTTCAAGCATTAGGGGAAATGGTACAAAGGAATAGATGGGACATTAAGTGTATTATATGATGAACAAACAGTAAGCAGATGAACTTGATTGGATGATGCTGTATATGGATAGAAATAATTTGTAAAATTGTTGGAAAGACTAGATTTCTCTTTCTTGACACTGTTACCCTACCTGTATTTATTTTGCACTAGCAAACACTCCTTTTGCCCTCAAACAACTGTTGGATGAATATTGACCTACATAAGAGTGGCAATGCTGTTATAGTTATCAGGAGATAATGTTTAAATCTAGTCTTCCCAAATGTAAAATTTTCCATAAAAGTATGTGGCCTAATTTTCCTATTGCAAATAATGACCAGGCTGGTAAAAAATAAATCCCTGAATGAATAACTGGCTTCATAAATTCAGTTAAAGTATTTTTTTTATTTTATGTATGTGAAAAATGCAGCATTATCAGACTGATTAATTAACTAAACTATATAATGATGAAACTTAAGCTTAATGGTATTTTTTTCAGCATAGTAGTACCTCATCGCTAAACAACCATTCTCTATCACCCTCAAGGCTCTCACACAATAATAAAAGTGGTCTGAAGCCTTGTTAGAAGAAGCTCCAACCATATCCCCAAGGTAAGTGTCTGATATTCAGTTGAATTTTTTTACTTAGGTTTTATTTATTGGAACTTCGTCAGTTGTGTTTGCCTTTTTAAATGAAATTTTTCAATTAAATCATGAACACTTGGGAATCAAATTTTCTAAGAATCATGGGTGACAGAATTCAAGGGACCAAAGAGTCAGGAAAAATACAAATTGTGAGTGCCTGATTGGTAATTACTCAGAAAAGAAAAATAAGCAAAAGAAACTGTTTCAGTAGGAAAAACTAGAATCAAAAGGCATGAGTTTGAATCTCAACTCTACAACCTGTATAATTGTGGACAAGTTTCTTTGTGCCTCTGATCTTCAGTTTCATCTTTTATAAAGTGAGAGCATTGGGCAAGATGTCTTAGGATATCTTGTGGCTTTAAATTTATGATTCTTAAAGAACAGATGTAGAGAATTCAAAGAGAGAACAGATTATGAATGTTGCTAAAGGAATGGAGAAAAAAGATCACCAGACTCATTGGTCTTCTAAACATCCTAGCCTTTGTTAATCTCATAGACCAGAAGAAGATAATGGAGCAAAGGTTTTTTCAAAACAATTTTACTTAGCTATTTTTCTGATTGAGGAAAGGGGGCCCTGGGGACATTCACCTCTGCTAGGGATTATAATGAGGATTAATACTAGAATATGTTTTTGATCTTAAGTAAAATTAAAATTAAACTGAGGGACTTGACTGTAACAAGAAGAGTTCAAAAAGTAGACATAATCTGTAGATGTATTTTATCATCCAGTGACATTGGTTTTATTGTTCTTTGTGCCTGAAGCTCCATCTCCTAACTCCAAGACTTTTCACTATTGATGCTCTGTGCCTGCAACTCCCTCCCTTCTTATCTTTAGTTCCTCTTTTCCCTAGATCCTTTCCAGTCTCAGCTAAAGTTCCACCTTTTTTAAGAATCATTTCCCAGTCTTCTTAAATCTTGGGGCCTTCCCTCCAAGAATACCCCTATTTATTTCTGCATGTAACTTGTTTATACATAACTGATGGCATGCTTCCTTACCTATTCAATTATGGCCTCCTTAAGAGTAGGTTATACTAACCTGGCTTATAGTAGGCTCATAATAAATACTAGTTGATTAATTAATATTAGTGTGGGAATCTGTTATCTTCTCTGAGAGCATTGATTAAGGGACAGAGATTTAGATCCATTGGATGAAGGAATCAAGCCCTTTTCTGCAGGGAGAGGCTTGCTAACCACTGCACTCATTGTAGATGTTTGACAGGGTATTAGGTGACCCTGAAAATAGCTAGGTAGCTTACAACCAATTGGAGCAGAAACATCTCGTGGTAGTGGAAAGTAGCTCTGTGAGGTATAAACACAGGAAGTAACAGTATCATGATATCATTGAGGAGAACGTTGCCCCATTAGAGTTGTTAGCTGTCCTTCAGTGTAACTGATCATGTAGTAGGGAGAAAGTATATTCATGTATACATATCTGAAAATGGTATATGCAGAGGAGAAATTCAAGTGCTATGAGATTCAAGAAAGGAGCAATTATTTTTACTCCAGGATCCAAACTTTATTACTAATTAACTGTATGTCCTTGAACAAGTTTTTTACCCTACTTTATAGAAAAAGCAGAACCTAAGCTGGGTTCTGAACAAAGAAAATTCTTTCAAGAGGCAAAGATCCCTTTGGAACCAAAGTTATGTTACCTAGACAGGACACATTAACACCCACCAACTCACTCATCAAAATGATGCAAATACTGACAAGGGAAAAACAGAGTTTTTAATATGGAGAGAATATCAGAGATCATCAAATTCAATTGACAGGTATTTATTAAAACTATTTTCCAGGTACTGTGCTAATCACTTTAGGTATAAAGTAAAAGCAAAGTAGCTCCTGTCTCCAGGAAGCTTACATTCTCAAGGAAGAGAGACATACATAAATAAGTATAACTGAAATACACACACACACACACACACACACACACACACACACATACACACAGGAGAAAGTAATCTTGGATTCCAAGGAAGTAGCAGGTTGGGGTACTGGTAAATAATAATAACACTGACATTTTAGGAGTGGCTAAACACCTATATTATATGATTTCCTTTTCACAAGGTAGATATTACGTGGCATGTGGCACAGTTGAAATAATCCTACACTTGAAGACAGAATATTTGAGTTCAAATCTCAGCTCTAATGCTTCTTCTCCCAGCAGTCTTGGGTTCTCTTAACTTCTCTAAGCCTCAGTTTTGTTATCCTATAAAATGAGAAGATTGGACTAGATCACCTCTTATACTCCCTTCAGGTCTATATCTATAATCTTAGCACTTTGGGTTCAAATACTGTCCCATACATTATCGATTAATCTATCAATCAATATTTAGTAAGTGCTTATTATGGGTCAGATGCTATGATAAGTTCTGAGGATGTAAAGCAAAAGTAACTCCTTCATTTGACATATGAGAAAAATGAAGATGAAGAAAAGGAAAATGACTTGCCTAAAGCCATGCAACTGATCAGGGGCAAGACCTAGATAGCACATAAATAAAGGCTCCTGATTCCTTCTTCATTGTGTTTTTCAATGCACCAAATTATCTCTAAACTTGAGTCCTAGTTATAAAAAAATATGTCTTTTTTCTTTCTAATTTTTAGCAATTCAAATTCCTGTAATAATGTCTTTTGTGTTTCACAGCAAAACAAACATTGGAAACATACAGTTGTACCATTTGCATAGTCTAGTCACTTTTTATTAAAGCTATAATTTCTTAGGGACTTAAATTAAAATTAAATAAAAGGCTTTGGAATTATCTCCAGGTTTGAATTTCTCCTTTCCTTTCTTTCTTCCTTTCTTTTTTTCTTCCTTCCTTTCTCCCTTTCTTCCTTCCTCTTTCTTCCTCCCTCCTTTCCTTCCTTTTTTCCTTCTTTCCTCCCTTTTTCTTTCCTTCCTTCCTTCCTCCCTTTTTTCCTTCCTCCCTTCCTTTTTTCCTTTCTTCCTTCCTCTTTTCCTTCCGTCCTTCCTTCCTCCCTTCTTCCCTCCCTCCTTTCCTTCCT
>NC_058130.1:22539668-22550127 GCF_016433145.1 Gracilinanus agilis | reverse complement strand
TATAGACTATGACTATAGAAAGGTAGGGAAAGTATATGTTGGGCAAATTGGACAAAAATTCAAGTAAAGAGGATATTTAGGAGGTAACTGATGAGTCACTATGAATATTTTGTTTGTTGGAATTTCTTCAATGTAAGTTTAAGGTATGTTTTATTTTGTTGAGGTTTAAAGTTGAGTTCATAAAAAAAATTTAAAATGAGATACATGGAAAGCCAGCTGATAGGATATCCTTAGGAATGTTATAACAGAATCAGATGATGGTTTTATCTGGAGTCCAAAGTTAAACACTTTCATTTTATTAAATACTTAGCCAGTTTACTCTGCAGGGTAACAAAAATAAGTGAACAGATCATTTCATACTGTAAAGAGCATGTCATACACCAACATCTGTTGTAAGTGATAAACTTGAGAAAATCTAAGGAGTAGTTGTTGGCACTACAGTGATCAGAGGGTTGAACCTGGAGTCAGGAAGCTCTGAATTGAAATCTTGCCCCAGACACTTACTAGCTGTGTTACCCTGAGCAAGTCATTTAAGCTCTGTTTTCTTTAGTTTCCTCATCTATAAAATTAAGATAATAATTGCACCCTCTTCCCAGAGATTTGTTTGTCAGGATCAAATGAGATGATATTTGTAAAGCACTTAGGATAGTGCCTGGAACATAGTGTTATATAAATGTTAGTTATTATCATCATTATTATATGAGAAGGCATGGAAGGGTAGTAATGATTTACATTAGTAGGAGGATTACTCACATGAGTGAAATTAAAATTTTCTGTTAAAGCCCCAAACTCCTCACTACTGACTTCTATCTATTGCTCCCTAATTTGAATCTGGAGTCAAATCCCCAAAAGGTAAAGTTATTTTCCACAGAAGAGTTCTTCTGATACTTGCAGACAGCTAGCATGGCCATAGTTAAGATTTCATTTCCCCAGAATAACCTTTCCTATTTCCTTGAAATGATTCATATATAGCAAAGCCTCATCACCATCTTGAGTTTCCTGTTGGGTCTGCTTTTCTAAATCATCCTATCCAGAACTGAATGCCACATTCCAACTGTCCATTGAATACCTTCTTTGTTCTAGACACCAAATGTTTACAACTGCAGCATAAGATCATAGAAAGGAGAAAGGGAAAGAAAGAATAAAGAAATAAAAAAGAAGAGGAGAAGAGATGGAGGGGATGAAAGGGAAGAGTAAGAGAGAGTATTGCAGGGGAGAGGAGAAGGTGGGGGAAGGGAATAGAAGAGAAGGGAGAAGCAGGAAAAGGAGAGAAAAAGAACAGGAAAAGGCAGAGGAGAGGGAAAGGCAAGATAGAGTCCTAACTAAAGTAAGAATAAGAGCTGGGCACTTTTTATTCAAGACGGGAGGTCCTGAAAATCAAGTAACCTTTTTGTGTGTCAGCTGGGCAGTGCTACAAGTCTAATTAGCAAAATATAGGGAAATGTATAGACTACCCCTGAGATATGCTTGGTTTGGCATCTTATCTAAAAGACTTGTAACACTTTGCCAAGAATAAAAAACAATGGCAGCTAAAGTAACAGTGGGAAGGAGATGGCAGTTAGGGAGGAGGCAGCAGGAAGCAGATGGAAACAGCAGAGTGCAGTAACAGATGAGTGAAGGAACTTCCAAGTATCAATGGGAGTGGAGAGGTGGGTAATATGAATAATGAGGAGAAAGACAGAGAGGAAAAGAGAGGCAGACAGACAGACAGACAAAGACAGAGATAGAGAGAGATGCAAAGAGATAGACACAGAGATAGAGAAGTAGAGATAGAGAAAGACAGAGGGACAGAGACAGAGACAATGAGAGATGGAGAAAGAGGAAGAGAATGAGAGAGGAGAGAGATGAAAAGAAAGCTAGAAGGAAAGAGTTAGGGAGAGACATATATTAAGAAGAGGACAAGCACATGGAGATGTAACCATAATTCCCTGGAGGGAGACTTGCATTTATTTTTAGACCATTTAGGAGTAGGGGATATGTTGATTTTAAAGTTATAAATATGTCATTAAAATAAGGGAAGGTGTTCCAAGAAAAAGAAATGGAATTCACAGAACAAGTCAAGGATTTGAGCTGAGTGAGAAGTTGTGGCAGTCAAAACCATGTAACAAGCAAACACTACAATAAGAAGTCAATGCAAAACTTGCTCTTCAGTAGTACTGTGAGTCACATGCAAGTCCAGGAGAATTCAATTGATTCTTCAGAGATACTAAATTTACCTCTTACTTTGGTGAGATCTTGCTTGGCTCCCCAATGGTATTATCCTTTTTTGTCATGAATCCCTTAGAGTTTTTCTAGATCCTTGTATTGCTGATAAAAGTTAAGTAATTCACAGTTGATCATGGCACCATATTGCTAGCCCTGTGTACAGCATTCTTCTGGTTCTGCTCACTTCACTTTGCATCAATTCATATAAGTCTTTCCAAGTTTTTTGTGATCATTTTGTTTATTGTTTCTTATTGCACAATAGTATCCCATTACAATAAAATGCTGTAATTTTTCAGCTATTTCCCAGTTGATAGATATTCCCTTAGTTTCCAGTTGTTGTCTATCCAAAAAATTCTATAAATATTTTTGTACAAATAAGTCATTTTCTCCTATCTTTGATCTCTTTAGGATACATACCTAGTAATGGTATTTCTGGGTCAAAGTGTATGCATAGTTTGATAGTCCTTTGGGCATGGTTCCAAACTGCTCTCCAGAGTGATTGTATTGATCCACAGTTCCACCAACAGTGTATTAGTGCCCCAATTTTAACACAATCTCTCCAACATTTATCATTTTCCTTTTTATCATATTAGTCAATCTCATAGGTGTGGAGTAGTACCTCAGAGTTGTTTTAATTTGTATTTCTCTAATTAATAGGAATTTGGAGCATTTTTTCATAGAACTAAATATGGTTTTAATTTCTTTGTTTGAGAATTGCCTATTCATTACCTTTGTCCATTCATCAGTGAGATAGTTTTCTCTCTTGCCAGATGCACTCAAGGGTAAGAGTACTGTTCACTTAAAGTTTAAGCATCATGCACTGCCCTGGGTGGTAAAAAGGACCCTCTTCTCATGGTCCCATGGCTCTAAGAAATGTATTTGGAGTTTTTCTCTGTTTTGGTTGTCTTTTTCAATTCTAGGTATAGGCAGTGGAGTTCCTGGACGGTGGAAGATCATAATGCTCCTGAGGGTTGTTTTTATGTGGTGCTGGGGAGCCTGTGTTGTATCTATACTCACCATAACCTTGAAATAAACAGTTATTTATATAAGTTAATCAATTAAGTGGTGAAATGGAACTGAGAGTACTGGAGACTTTAAAATTGGGGGAACATATTAGGACTTGAGCAAGTGGTAGAGAGATTGAACATTCCAACCAACTCCACTAAGGGTATAGAGGGAGAACCCTGGGGGAGAAGAGAAAATTCAAAGTACCTGTCCTTCAGGCAGTGGAGGCCAGGACAATCTCTCTTATATCTTCAAGATTAAGTTCAGTGCACATGAGCTTAGACTTTGGCAATGGATCATACATTAGACAGAGAAGGAAGAAACCCTTCCTGAAATTTTTTTTTCCTGAGGCCAAAATTATGATATTGATTTCATGTATTTATGAAAATGAAAAAGTTAAATAACTTGTTTTTATTTAATTTTGTTTTGTTGGGGGGGGATAATTCCTGTGTTTCCTCCTTCTCCAGCAATGGAATGTTTTCTTCTTTCTAAAGCAAACCACCCTTGCAAGCATTGGTTTCTACAAAGATAGAATTAACTCTCCTTTTGTCTATTTTTAGTTAATCAAATCAAGAACTTAAAGTACCCCTACTTAGTAGCTAGCTAACATTAGGTAAGAGAGTTCACAAGTCACTTACTTGCTCAAACCTCTGAAGGCCATTAGCACTGCCCTCCTCAGGCAGTGCTAGGCAAATTAGGAGGCTGTTTTTGGTTCCCATGAAGTGGGGGAGTGACAGGAATTGTCACTGAGAAAACTACTTTAAAAAGGCCAGCCTGAGCATTCTGGGACTCCAGCCATGGTGAGCTGGACAGGAGGAAGGACTCTTTGCTTCCTTGGTTTTGGAGAGGCTGATTTCTTGGAGAAACGTTTCCTTTGGATTTGGATTCAGTGAGTAGAGCCAAAGAGACACGCTTTTCCTTGGAGTCATTCTGTGTTGGTGGAACTCTGGCTGAAGACACCCCCAGGACTTCTTACTGAGGACTACTGGGAAATCCATGTGGTGATCAGGTCTTGGGGAAGCCCCTGCAGGGGCTGAGCTAGACTGTATCAATGCAGCACTTAGGGTTGGTAGGCTAGATCAGGCTATGTCTCCTTCCTATATTTCCCACTTTCAATATCTCTACCTTGTTGTAAATAAAAGCTGCTAATAGTCATTTTTGACTTAGGGGATAATATTCATTAAGTGACAACTACTTTTATTACTCTCATATTGTGTCAAAACCTAAATTTAATTGTTAAATTTCTCATCCATGAAAGGATGTCCATAGCACATCTCCTCAAACTGTCTCCATAGTTTCATTTCTCTTATCACCTGGGGATTGAAATTATTCCGAAGAAATGTCCAGATACCCAATTTCTGGTAAGGGTTCAATTTAAATGTGCTGTCACTTTTGATTTCTCACATTTCCTTCTTGAATGGGCAAAGGGGACCGACTAAGCTGGCAATCAGTTTTCAGCAAGAGAAGGTCAGAATAACTTTGGCTTCATGAGAATGGCTGTGGGATCCTCCTGACAAACCTGCCCTTGGCTGAGCCATGGGCACTGTCCCCATGATGTAGTCATGGTAGGGTAGGAAGTCTCTCTCTCTCTCCCATAGTTCAAGCCCTGTAATCTCCTCTCATTAGCTTCTTTCACCTTCCAAAGAAGAGATTTATAAATTGTCTTCACAGATATGGAATAGCTGCTAATTGGATGTCATCCTCCTCCTGAATGAGCTTTGGCCCCAAAGAATGCTGGAGATGTAGAGATTGCTATTAGTACAAGATCTCTTTAGAAACTCATATGCAGGAGGATGAATTCATACCATTGTTTAAGTTTCTGGATTCGTGTATAAAGTCTACTTACTCATTCTCACAGAAATAAGGGAAAACACTCCCCTGGCCCCCCCAAATTGTGTGTGTGTTTGTGTGTGTGTGTTTGTGTATGTAAAGGCATAGAGACTATAGCTGTGATTTCATTGATATAGGGAACTTAGTAAACATCCTCTGCCTACCCAGGTAAACATCTTCTCTGCAATATATAGTTGTATTGAGTTAACTAATGCAGAAAGAGATCAATCTACTAGCCCATGGTCATATATAGAGTATGAATCAGAGGTAAGACTTGAACAAAGGTCTTCCTGGCTTGGAGGTCAGTTCTCTATCTAATGTACCACACTATTGCTACTATATTTGTATGTATGAACAAATGTTTATAGAAGCAGCTAGATGGCCCAATGAATAGAGCCCTGGGACAGCAGTCAGGGAGACTCCTGAGTTCAAGTATGGCCACAAACATTTACTTACCTATATGACCCTGGGCAAGTCTCTTAACTTCTATTTGCCTTAATCCACTAGAGAAGGACATAGAAAACAACTCTAGTATCTTTGTCAAGAAAATCCCATGAACAGCGTTGGCTGTATTTTGTGGGGTCATGAGAGTTGGATAGATCTGAACAACTAAATACCAACAGCAACACAAATATTTGCATGTATTTACATGGGCAGGAACTGTTCCATTTTTCTTTGGTCTTAGGGATTTTGAAACTCAGTGTCTTAACTTCCCCCAGGCATGGTCCCAGAAGGACCCCTTAGGAGGGTGGGATAAATGGCCTATGCTCCTGGGAAATTCTGAGCTAGGCAAGCAATCCAGTCCTTTTTTTTTTTTTTATCACATTCCAATTATTCTGCAGCCATAAGCTCTGGGAATGTATGTCCACCTCTGCTGCTGTTATGCAATTTGATTTTTTCCATTACATGGTTACATTTTCATCTTTGTATCTCCAGCATCTAATATATTTCATTATTAAGTCATTTTTCAGTCATATCTGACTCTCTTTGACCCCATTTGGGATTTTCTTGGCAACGATACTGAAGTGGTTTGTCATTTCCTTCTCCAGCTCATTTTACAGATGAAGAAATTGAGGTAAATGAGGTTAAGTGACTTGCCCAGGGTGTTAATGTTGATCTTAACAGAGATGTTTGGGAAGCTGAAGAGATGACCTGAAACTAGAAACCTGCAGGACTCACTCCTCCCCAGCACATAGGCTAGAGAGAGTAGGGAGGGGTAGGTACTCCTTACTCTCACCCCTCCCAACAAAGCAGTTGGAAATCAGTTGGAAATGAAGTCAGGACTGATGTCTTCTGGCAAGGCTCAGCAAAGCAAATCTCTAATGATGTTCACTTTCTTAATTTATATTCCCCATGGGTTTGACTGAGGGACAATAGGAGAAGCTTGATGTCTTGAAGTTATCAGGGACAGATGAATCTAAATTGTATTGGCCAGACAGCTGAAGGAAACTTAGCTGAAGTTGGATGTAAGTATTCCCAGAATAATAAATAGCCACAGCTCCCAAAAGATGAATGTTTTACAGATAAAAGAGGAAGGGGAAGGTAGGGAGGCTTTTCAGGGATTAGAATAAGATCTGGGAAGCCCTATACTGTGAGATAGAAACAGCCCCTCCCCCCCAGAGGGAGTGGCAGACTTTATATCTAGCTAGCCCTCAAAGCCTATAATTATCACTTCTAATATCTAAAATAACTAAATAACAATTGTGCTGTTGCTGGAAAGGTCTAGTTCAGCTAAACAGGCAAACTTCAAAGAAAAACCAAAATGGTTATTACCACAGATGGCCTCCAAAACAATCCCCAAACTGGGAACAGCCAGCAGAGAGATCTGCTCACCTCAACCCCCAGGAACCAACTGTTCCTAACTGCTTTCAAACTGTCTCCTCACCCATCATTCTCCGGGGGTGGGGGTGGGGGTCGCCTGGAATTCTGGGCGAGGCTTGATCCTGTATCTTGCAGGAATTCCACCCTGCCATTTTCCATGTTGCAAGGGTCACACAGCTAGTGTGTGAAGCCAGATTTGAACTCACAAAATTGAGTCCACAGTGCCACTTAGCTATCAATCTAGTACATAGTAGGTACCTAATAAATGATTATCTATTGATTAATTGGTACCAAGTATAAGGGGAATATTTTCACTCCCCATTTCAGGTAATAGAGTTATAAGAGGGCCAGAATACATGAAAGAGGTGCAACAACCTCTCAAGAATGTGTGAATTAAATCCTTAATTTGAGATTTCACAATATAAACTTGAGATTTCACAAGATTAAATGTTGGTGCCTGTCCTTTGTCCTGAGAGCTGGGGCTACCAAGACAATAGTCAAGATGTTCTTGCCCTGAAAGATGCTCTATTCTACTGGGAACAGGAAAGTACAAATATATAAATAGGTCAATACAAAATAGATACTGCACAAAGTAGTTCCTAGAGGCAGGCAGCTTCAATTTGAGAGATAAGGAAAGACCTTTCATTGGAAGTGGTCTTGGAACTGAGCCTTGAAAGAAACTAGAGATGCCAAGGGGACGCACCAAAGAGGGGATGATGGCTTTTCTATTTAGCAATTCTATACCCCTTCAAGGATGCCCCCAACTGGAATAAACTGTCTAGGCATATGGAAGTATAGGACATAATCCTTGTACTTGAGAAAGTTAGAATCTTGCTGAGACAGAAAATAAAAGATACATTGAAGGGACAAGGATGGATCAATTTGACAATTTGTCTAATAGAATAGCAAATTGTGGGGCAGGCATAGGCATTCAGTATGGTAGATGTGCTAGGGCTAAGGCACTTGGGAAAATATAAAGAAGAGGTTGAACTCAAGCTGGGCCTGAATCAATGGACATTTATTAAGTACCTACTATATACCAGTCCACTGGATTAGTAGGTTTTAAAGCTGGAATGGTTCTTAGAGGCCATTCTGTCCAATCTCATTTTATAGAGAAGTGCCAAGGTCATCCAATTTGTATCCCAACTGGAATCCAAATCCTCTGACTCCCAATTCATTGCACTATCTACTCTTCCAACAATTCCAGGCTAGAAAGGAGGCCATCGAAGGTCTCGATGGGGGTAGTAATTAGAAAAGAAAACACTGAGCAAAACTTTTGCCAGTAATTTAAGCAAGATTAAGCTTCAGACACAGAGAATATTTCCTTTTTTCTCATTTTGGCTCAGATCCATTCCAATATCTCTTTTTTCCTGTGGTTCCAGCAGTTAGAGAAGGATATTGAAGGAGTGGGGGAAATCTCAAGTTCTTCTCAAAAGAGGGTTTTCTCTTTTCTTTTTGATACCTCTCTCCCAGAGGAAAAGCTGAGTTAATGAAAAAAAAACTATTATTATATCCCTATTACTTATTTCAAATATTGGAATCCCAGATAACAAAAGCTTCATTCTCCATAATCTCATTGTTGTTTAGGATCACAGAGACATTGAAATTCATTTACACCTTGAGCACTGCCTACATTCACTGGAGGCCACCTGCTGCTCCCTGTCTGAGCTTTGTTTTCATCCTATTAAGCTATTTTTAGGAGCTCTAAAGTGAAGGTGCTATGAATAGTGATGCCGGAGCTTCTTACTTTTCTCCATCTGACAGCTGGCATGTTGTCTGACAACAGAAAGGAAAAGAGGAAAGGTTGCACACCAAAATATTTGGAAGAGTTTGCTGTTGTATGTATCACTACCCAATGTGGGATAATTGCTAGGAATCGAGACTGGCTTCGTCTGTGCATTGTCCAAAGAATTTGCCCCCCATGGATAGGTTTTGCTCATAACTGCATATTGAATTCAACAGATATTTGTTCTGTGACCACTTGGGGGCAAAACATCGTCCTGGGTACTTGGAGAGAGTGAAAAGAAATAAGGTTGAGCTCCTGTACTCATAGGCCTTTTAGTCTGGTAGGGGAGCTAAGCCAGGGGCACAAAAACTGTGAAACAAGGCAGAAATCTGGTTAGAGCAACATGAGTGTGATGGAGATTGATGGCCCCCTCCCCATCATCCAATCAGCTGAAAGTCTTGGCCATTCTATTTCCATACCATCTCTCCTGTTGCTTGCTGTCTGTTTCTCCACTCAACCATTATCCTTGGTCAGGCTTCAGCACTGCAGATCAGGTCTGGACAATTAGTCACTTCATCACGATTCTCCCAGCATCCCCTCTCTCCCCTCTCTACTCCATCCTCCATAAGGATAGCAAAAGGACTACCAAAATACAGAGCTGGCCCATCTTCAAAAACAATCATTGACTCCATATCGTCCCTGGAAAACTCTGAGCCTGGAGTTTCAGGACCAGCACAATCTGGCTCTCCACTGGCCTTTCCAGTCATTTCATATTATTCTCCTTCCTGGTCTTTTATTACTAATCAGACTGCTAGTCATGCCTCTACCTTAGTAGTTTAAAACCCAAAAGCCCATTTCTGGCATGTGCTTCTTCCTCAACTCAGCCTCACTTTCAGAGAGTTCAGGAGTCTTCTACTTCAGGGAACCTCTCTAGAGCCCTATAATTATGTTTTCTCTCATTTTTATTATTTAAATTTATTTTTATTATATCTGATTTTATATATTATATATTGTATTATTTAAATAAATAAATAAAATAAAAACAAAAGTGTTTTTTCTCTTTTAAGATGATTTTGTTGCTTTTTATTCATGGCTCTGTACATGTTATAGCCTCCCCCATCACTGAAATGTAAGCTTCTTGAGGGTATCAAGAGTTTCATCTTTGTATTCCCAGTGTTGGGCAAAGGGACTTACATATGGTAGGTGTTTAATCAATGCTTACTGAATTAAATAGAATGAACATAAATTAAAAACAGCACTTATAAGAAAGAGGGTCTATTGAAAGCACAACAAAATAGATGGCTTTGTTTTTTCCAAAAATAAATACCTAGATGAATTATTCAAACAGACTGGTCATGTTTTCTGTATTGGCCAAGTCCCCAAGGGAAAAAACACTAGAGAAAGATGACTAGCTTTCATTTACTAGATTCAAATAGTTTAGGATTCATCAAATACTGCTGAATTTCTGTCTTTGCAACTTTGTGCAACTATTTCAGCAGGTGAGGAAGAGGGACAAAGAGCAAAGAAGTTTCCTATAGGCTCTTTGGCTAATTGAGTAATGAGTAGGCTTAGTATAACCAGATTCTTATCTGACCCTACTAAGAAAGGAAGAGAAACTAGGACTCTTGGACAAATCATATAAATACCTTGACATTTTTGAGATCAAAGTCCCAGAAAAAAATTCATACCCCAGAGAAGTTATCCAGCCACCCCCAACCCACTTCTAGGGCTTTACATTTCTTTCCTTTCCTTTCCTTTCCTTTCCTTTCCTTTCCTTTCCTTTCCTTCCTTTCCTTTCCTTTCCTTTCCTTTCCTTTCCTTTCCTTTCCTTTCCTTTCCTTTCCTTTCCTTTCCTTTCCTTTCCTTTCCTTT